>NW_007728425.1:86086-127466 GCF_000696425.1 Galeopterus variegatus | reverse complement strand
AGTGGGGGGGGGGGGGGGGCACTCAACACATGGCACTGGAAAATGTCCTTTATTTTTATTTTTATTTTTTTTAAGGTGATAGCCTCAGTTGATGCTAAGTGAATATTAGGATGAGGGAAAGGGTGTGAGCAACTGATCCTGTAATGCTCTGTCAGAAAAGTAGTGTGGCTTGGAGCAGGAAAAGAATTTTGTCCTCATTGATAGTAATAATGTCTCAACGATGAAAATCACTGTGGGAAGAAAGGATGGCCTCATAGGTTAGTGTGTACTGGAAGTTTATTTGACTCATTTCTTAGCTGAATTACCTGTACAAAGTTTGGAGAAAAAATTCATTAAAACAACAACAATAGAAGCAAACTATCTGCAAAAAAAGTAATTTCTTTTTTTGAAGTGGACCAACTGACTTTAGAGGGTGATTTCTGTACCTATTTTTCCCCAGTATTTCAGTGATGACATTTATAGAAATTGTTAACTCTCTGTATGTTGGTGAATGAGCAAAAAATCTCAGATCGAATGATCCTTAGTTACATAAATAATTGGTAATCTAATCATGTTATTGATAAAACATACTCTTGTAAAATTATTAGCTATTTAAAGGTTCTCTGTTTAATTTTTAAAATAACTTACTTTAACGTATTAGAAATGATTGATGCTTTAATATTATATTTGTTTCCTGGTGATGCTGTCAAAAATTATCAAAAATTCTGTGTCTTAAAAACAACACAATTTTATTACTTTACAATTTTGGAGATCAGAAGTCTGAAATGGGTTTCACTTGTCTAAAACAAGGTGTAGGCAGGGCTGTGTTCCTTTCTGGAGGCTCTAGGGAAGAATTTTTTTTCTTGACTTTATAGCTTTTAGAGGCTGCCCACATTCCTTGGCTCGTGGCCCTTTTCTCTCATCTCCAAAGCTAGAAACAGCAGGTCAATTTCTCTCAAACTGTCATCTCTCTGGTTCTCTTTCCTGTGCCTCCCTCTTCTATTTATACAGACTCTTGGGATTGAATTAGACCCACTCTGATAATCCAGGATGATCTCCCCATCTCAAGGTCAGTTGATTAGCAACCTTAATAACACCTGCAACTTTAATTCCCCTTTGTCATATAAGCTAATATAATTTCAAGTTCCAAGGATTAGGAAGTGGACATCTTTGTAGCCCATTTTTTCACCTAGTACAAATATTAAAAATATAGTTACATTAAAATATACATATTTGTGTTTTAGAGCCAGAAGGAAACTTGATCAAATTTTTTATATATTAGGGAACTAAGAATGAGAGAATAAAAATTATTTCCCCAACCCTGTCCTCACAGATGTCTCCCACTCTCATTAAATTTTGTCCCCAGGAACTACCAGCTAGGCAGATCTCATTTTCCAGCCTTATCAACAACAGCAGAATACCATGTCTCGTACACTGTGATCCAACTACAGTTTGATATTTTCAATTTCTATCATTTATCGTATATTCACATAGCTATCTGTTGTCTAATGTCTGATATTCCCATTGATAATTTTTAATGTGTTGAAGGAAAAAAAAAAACCAAAACAGAAAGCAAGTCAAACTGCAGTATTCCTCAAGTAATGATCCTAAGATACATGACTGTCAGAGGTGCTTGTACATCTATTGACTCTCATTAGGGATGGGTAACTTCTCACAAATATGGACATCATGGTCCCATTGGTGTCTCACCTGAGCAGTTTTTACTTGGACAGTAAAGATGCCACAGTGAAAGGAGGATCTCCAGATTGATATCTTCCTTTTCTATGAGTACATAATAAGAATTAAGTATGAACGGCAGGGTTTGTGCCCGGAATTCCAATATTGCCCAAACACAGTAAAAGGGAAATATTCTTTCCTTTCCTCCAGAAGACCCCCTTTTATTGCTCTCTTTTGACATCAGTCTTCAGGAAGAAGCATCTTGATTCTGACAGGTTACAGTAGTTACAAAATTTGCAAATCACACCTATAAATAGATACTTTGTTGTAATCCATTTTTCTCACATCACAAAATTCTGAAGTATTCAAAATATATTGAATGAAAGTTTGACTACAAAAATTTAATGATAAATGCACTATTACTGACATATATACAATTCAAGGGCTACAAGTGTTTTCATATATACATGCATTATTTCAGAATATGAAGAGGTCACTTAGGACTGCAGGGTACCGTGTGGACAATCTTGAAAATATGACTCATGTTGAACCATAAGGCTTCTCAACAACATGGATTGCCTTTCTCAGAGTTGTAAAACTGGCAAAGCTGCAAACGTCATGCTTGATGACATCATGGCAGTCAGACAATGCGATGTGTTTGAGAAGGATTTTGTAGACAGAGTCAATATAACTTGTGTTTGAAAATGATAGAATATTAAAGTTGGAAAGAAATGTAGAGTTAATCAAATGCAATTTTTATATTTATAATTGAGGAAATTGAAGCCCCCCCCCAATTTAAGTGACATACATAATATTTTGAATTTAGTAAGTTGGAATAAGCTTTGAGTTCTTTTCACCATATGACCTCCCCAAAGCTAGCAGGTACTCATACATTTGGTTCAAAGCATATTTATTGATATTCCTCTAATTCCCATTTTATGCTAAATTCTTGGTTAAAAGGAAGACTATGTTCTTTCTCTTAATAAGTTTAGATTCTGACTTAAGGAACAAAACTACCTTACAGTAGAGATAATATAAGGCACTCAGTAGTGGGAAACATGAGGTAATTTCCTTAGTTTAAAATCTTTTATTACTCACCAAGAATATTTCATTACCTTTACAATTAAATCCACTGATCTTATCTTTCCCACTGTCTCCAGAATTAACATTATAAAATTTTTGTGTGACCAAGTTTTACTAGTTAGTAAGTGTGCATGTTCTCCATCGTCTATGAGGCCCGGGCTCTTTGACTTGCCCTGTCAACCCTTTCCTGCTCTGCTTACTGCTGCCTGTCCATACCACCTCTGTACGCACGCCTGCTTAGCAACCTCACACCACTTCCTGTCCAGGTCACATCATTTTATTCTTCCAAGTCGTCCATGGTAATTATAGAGTTGTATCTTCAGACTAACAGATGATTTGAGTTGGATAAAGCTCTTTCAAGTGTCTTGTTTTCAATTTTTGAATCTAGGAAATGGTATTATATGTTTAATATATACAACGTATATATTAAATGGTATACATATATATAATATGGTATATTATACCATATATAATGGTAAAACATAGATACAATGGTACTATATGTTTAATATAAATAAAACATATATTTAATTATATGTTCTCTAAGCTGTCTTTTACACTCAAACAATCTAGGATCCTGTGATGAAGATCAGGGGCAGTTACAAGGATCCAGCACACAGAATATTTTTATCTATTGGTGTAGCTGGGGAAGATTTCATATAGGTCATAAACACAGATAATAAGAGAATAGATCAGGAGTGCGTCTTATAATTACCCCATTTTTCATAAGTGATTTTAGTGTTGTTTATCTTCATACATTCCAGAAGACTGGAGAGCAATAATTAGCAATATAATGCCACACCATACACTTTTCTTTGAACTGTCAGGGCCTGCCAGTGACTGTCTATAAAACATCTCCATTATTACACTTGCCAAAATGATCATAATAACCTAATATTTTGTCTAGGGTATCACAAAGGCCACCAAGTAGGTAAGACATGAGGAAGTATGATCAGAAAGCCTCTTACCAGGCTAGCAATTCTCATAATCTCCTTTATTTCAGGATTTCTAAAATCACAATCCCTCCTTCTTGTCAACCTGCTTCTGTAAGCCAGTTTTCTAAGTGCTTGTCTTTCCTTTTTTCTTGCCAGGAAATATAGCCATGTTCTCTAAAGACCAGAGTTCTTCACCTTTGAAAAACTGCTTGATTCTGGAGGCCTTGAAGAAAATTTCTCAGCCTTAATTATAATTCCACCTGTGACCGACCCTTAGTGCCTTTCCAATTTACACCCAAAATATGTAGCTCACAGCTTAAAAAACCTAGAGATATTTACACTTCAGGTTATGAATGAAACACTGCCCATAATTCCACTGAGTCTGGCAGTATACTATAATCAGCTTATTTGACCTACCATATAAAAATCTACTTAGTTATACATGAGTACATTTTATCAATTATTGATTTATGAGTGCTGAAGGTATGCTCCAGTTGTCATTTATGCACTAGGGTTTTATCATCTCTAGTAGAGTGACAATCTACTCTAGTGACACAGTCTCTACTATTTAAAATTCTGCACCTTCCATCCGATTACCCCATTAACCATTATGTTTTCCATGCTGCAGAGAATTTAAAGTAATTAAATATCTCCCAACAGTCGTAGGTCCTTGACTATGGACTCTTACTCCCATTTGTAATGGTGGACTTTGTGAGAAGCAGTTGTGACAGCTCAGAACTGAAGCATGAGCAGATGGCAACCACCCTAACCAACCCTATCCCATGGGGACAGGAATCACACTTGCAATCAGAGGGGTTGTCCAAACGTTTTGCTCCACACTTTCTCCACTGAGCTAAAATTCTTCATGCAATGAATCTCTTTTCTCTTTTGTAATAAATTCTTCCTGAATTTATTCATGAATTTCCATGGTTTCAACTTTCATTGAAAATTTAATGACAAACATTTGTAAACATCCTGCAGAGGCCCCAAATTCACACAGTTTGTAAAAGACATACCCTTTATCTTCCCTTCTATGCTTATCCTTTTAGCCACACCATTCACCAAATCTCAAAAACCAAAAAGTCATATTTCTGAAATCTCTTTCAGTCAAGTGCAGATCTCTTCTTTCTCTGTTTTTTATTTGCTGCTTTAGTTTGGACACTTGTCAACTTGTGGTGATAAAGAAACATGGATCTGCACCCAAACGGCCTGATGTCACTTTGGTAGATTCACTTAACTCTCTGGGCTCCACATTTCCTTGTGTATAAAATGGAGATAACAAGAGTATTTACCTTATAGAACTGTTTTGGGAATTGAAGGTATTCACACATTTAGCAGGATTTGAATTTGTGAGGCACCTATTAAGCACTCAGTAAAAATCATCTGTTATGGGCACTTTCTGAAATGTTTCCTAGAGAGTCTACCTTCAGTTTCACCTGTGCAACCAATCAACTCTTCTCACCACAGTAAGGGTGATATTTCTAAAACAAAGATGTGATCAGTCTCTCTCCCTGTCCCCTCATTCTGCTGTGTATTTCTTATCTATGGTGAAACTTTTAAGTGCTTTATCCAAGGCTTTCCATATCCTGGCTCAGACTCTCCATCCACTGCTTCCAAAACATGTGCTGCTCTTTGACCCAGTGTACATTTTGCTCATGCTGGAGCTATTGCTTGAAATGCTTACACAACTCCTTCTTTGATTCTCAAGAATGAGAATGAAAACTAACTTCACTTTTCCAAAGCATGCCTTTACCCTCCCCTCAGTCAGAATGAATTTTTCTAGTATTTAAAGTCAATAGCGCTTTTATCATACATTCTTATAGCACTTACCTCAGTGGGAATTGTGCTATGGTTATTTGTGTACACTTCTGCCTCTACTCTCTATCATGACTCTCAGCATCAAATGCAAGAGATGTCATGCAACCCATATGGGGTCACTCACTCTCAGTGTCTTCCAGAGGAGGTTGTATTTACTGTCCATGGAATTATATGTGTGTATAAATACATACATATATATATACATACATACATACACATACATATATGTACACACACATATATACACATATACATATATATTTTTTAGTCTCTCATTTTCTATGATATTAACTGTGAAAGATATCACAATATATTTCCTAGAATTCTCAAGGCAATAAGTTAAAATAGCAGAACCATATGGGTATAAAGGAAGGAGATTTTGCTGAAAGTTATGAGGGGTAGCAGGAAGCAGCAGTGATACTACTGAAGAATATATTGACTGTTATAAACCTTTTTCTACCTGGTTATTTTTTCATGATCAAGGTACCAAACTGGTTGTTTTGTTGTGGGCCCATTATATAGAGAGCAAGCAAGTAGAGACTCAGCATAAAGGCTGTTCTCACTCTACTTCCTTTTTAAGTTGATTTTTATGGGCATGTGAAGGAAAACACTTAAGTTCTCTTGAGCTGTGTCTTTACAAAGCATTAAAACAATATTTAAGAAGATGCAAAGATCAGTCAGCAAGCCCATTTTTATTATTTGTTAAATTATTTTGACTACATTGACAGCTTAAATGAAAAGTAAGGGATCTTTCCTTTCTCACAATTATACTGATTCTGCAAAACTCAACTTAATTTCATGTCAGCTATGAAAATGTTTCTGAATGCTAAAGCCAACATTGAGATTGCTCTCTTCTAACATGAGTACTATCCTATAACAGTGAATAAAATAGAATTTTGTTTTCTTATTCTCTATAATAAAATCATGACATGATGATAATAAAATAATAAAACACTGGACATATATTATCTTGTTCACACAACACAACCATCAATGGGTGTTATATAATAAAGAATATGTCTGGTGATTTTCCCAAGTTCATTTTCCCAGGTTTCCTGGAGGGGAGTTCCGTGGTAGGAGCATCTTTGTTATTCATGGAGAGGCTTGGGGCACACCTGAGTTTATTCCAACAACGTGAGTCATGGTGAGCCTCTAGACAGTTTCAGGATGGAGGCTGACCATGCTGGAAAGACCATCTATGGGATTAGAGGGCCTGGTCTTTAAATCTTGTAAGATCAGCTCAACCTCTCAACCTCCAGGAAAGGAAGAGGGAGATTGAAGACTAAGTTAAATACCTGGCCAGTGATCTTAATAAAACTGTCATCATAAGTACAGCATTTTCCTGTGTTCTGTGAATCATTCTAGTGAGTTATCAAACCTGAGGTGACAGTAGGAACTGCCAAAGTTGTAGTCAGTTGGTCAGAAGAGTGGGTGGTGTGGGAAACCTGGAAATTGTGATTAGTGTCTGAAGTACACTAATCACAATATTCAGGGGACTTATTGAGGACTGTGTCCTTAACCTTTGAGGTCTTGCTAACTCCACATAGTGTCAGAATCGCATTAAAGTATTGCAATGGGGTGATTAATTATGAAAAAAATAGGATTTTTTTTAGCAGATAAAGTAACTGAACATAACAGCTTTTAGGTAACTTTCTAAAAATATATAAAGCAAATATGGATAGGCCAATAATTAATTCTAGGTTTAATTTTATTGTTTTTGTCAGTGAATTATGATCTCAATAAATAATTTGTGCTTGAACGCAGAAGTTAGGGGCAGAGATATACAACCTTTCCATTTTCTTGTGTCTACCACAGTGACCAGTATATGTTAGGACAAATTGAGTAGATAATCAATATAAACATTGATTGAGTTCATGAACTGCTTAGTTAAATGTGTTTCCATAAAAAATCCTTGCTATGACTGGGATTCATCATGTAGGTTGAGAGAATGCATGTTAGTTGAATGGAGACAAGAGGAAATGGATATAAGTCATCAGTAAATGTGGTCACAGGCTGTTCCCAATGTGTAGCCAAAACAGATTTTCTTGTGAGCTGAATGTCTTTTGAAAATACTTTGTGAGGTTGTCTTTCTATATGACTAATCTTGTGTATGTGTTCATGGATGTTGAGACTACATTCAGTCTATTTCTTGAGAATGGTGTGTGGAATCAAAAATAAGGTGCTGTCTATTCTGAAAAACAACCACTCACCCCAAACCCTGAGTATATATGTCTCTGTCTGAGCAGTGCATTGTGGGATCCATTGTCATTTGTTAGATGACTCTGAAATGAGATCACCTACCAATTCTCCAAAGAGAATTGAACTCTATTCAGGAAGAATTGTTGGTCCCAGTAGCCACTTGGATTTGATTAGAACAAATCAAGCAGAAGTGAGAGGGGTCATCATCCTATGAACAGTGATAGTGTCCTTGAGGTGTCTGATCCTCTACTGAATCTATTCCTGGGATGAACTGTTGAGAATGTTACTTGAATTCATAAAACGATTTTGCCCCTGGAGGTGGAAAGAGCACCCCTGAGAAATGAGCTTCCAAAGAAAACTGTCCCAAGAAATTTCCTCTTTCTTTTTCTGTAAATTTTCTCAAATGCATACTTTCCTCCATTAATCTCAAATTTGTACAAATTAGCAGAATAATGATGTATAGGATGAACAATTTCTTTTACTTTAATCATGTGTTCTCTCTTTCATGGACTAGTTGCCAAGGACCAATCATCAGCTATCCAGCATTTCTTTTTAATTCTATGAGCCGAAATCCATGCTTTCTCAGTATTTTCAAGACACAGAATCCGAAAGTTTTATTCTGATCATTAATCAGCCCCCTCCAATTAAGCTCCATTATACCCTATAATCATTGCTATAATTATTGATTGATTAATCTTTCAACTATTAATTAAAAAACTTAATTAAACTTTTTCTGGTGTTATTTAAGCTAAAATATAATTATTATGCAATTTCCCTGGTATATTCAACATGTCCTGCTAGCCTTATGGTACAGTCATAGTCTACTAGTTATGAATCTCTTGGTAGCAGAATCTGAAAATGAGTGAAATAATCTCCTCTATACCCACTTTCAACACACACATGCATGTGAATGGATACATATAACATGTAGTCTCATTGGTAAAAAGTTGAGAAGAGTAACCAATGTAGAATGGGTGAACATAACAAGAATACTGGGAACACGGATGGAGGTAGACTTTTTTATAAACCTAATAGGTTAGAATCGGGACAGAGGCAGAACAAGAAAAAATAAATTGACTAGACATTCATAGTTTCCCATACACCACCAGCCTTCCAGCATTACCCATGTGTGTCTGCAGAAAAGAGGCAGGTTTCAGCTGTATGAAATAGCCAGTGTGAACTGGTTATTCACAGTGTGGTTGGTTTGGTAGAAAACCTGACGGGGAGTAGAAAAAAACAGTATCATATAGTTAGCAAAAATGAATTTCCACAGACTTTGAATTCTTCATCACTTTTAATCCACTCAACAACCCTAAGAGAACAATTACATCCATTTCACAGATGAGGTAATATAATCAGAGGACCCAAGATTTGAACCCATATATATTAAATTTCTAATATGTCATAATATCATTAACACTTTTGTGAAATGTGCAAAAAAACACTTGTTTAATAAAAGATGATGATTTTTTTTTTTTGTCCTTTTTGAGACCAGCTGCACCACGCTCAGCCAGTGAGCACTGTGAGCACACCGGTCATCCCTATATAGGATCCAAACGCGCGGTGGGAGCGCTGCTGCGCTCCCAGCGCCGCACTCTCCCGAGTGCGCCATGGGCTCGGCACAAAGATGATGATTTTTTTTTTTTGTCCTTTTTGAGACCAGCTGCACCACGCTCAGCCAGTGAGCACTGTGAGCACACCGGTCATCCCTATATAGGATCCAAACGCGCGGTGGGAGCGCTGCTGCGCTCCCAGCGCTGCACTCTCCCGAGTGCGCCATGGGCTCGGCACAAAGATGATGATTTTGAAATCATACAGATAGGGCTCAAATATTAGGAGCTCTACTGATAGCATGTAAACTAAGGCAAGCGATAAGAACATTAGGAGTCTAAGGTTTCTTTTTTGTGAATTGAGACCAAAACATACCTGGCAGCATTTTTTCAGGATTGATGATAATGTGCTGCACATAATATGCTCTCAATGGCTAGCACTGGAAGCTCTGCAGCAATGCTAGATATCATTTGCTGCTTAATGCATCATTTCTCTAAAGTTACTAGATCTTGATTTTAGTCCTACTTCTACTATTGACCACTGTCTGTCCGACCCAAAGGTAGCTATCCCACACACACACATTTCACCTCCATCTCTGTCTTTTGGATCTCATAAATTATTACTAGCTGAAACAATCTTAGATAATCTATAGACCAGCCCCTCCTATAGAGGTGAGGACACCAAGGCCAGAGTTGCCTGTGGTTGCACTGCTAATTACTGACAGAATCAGGTCTCTAGACTCCCAGTTCAGAGAGCTTGTTCCATAAATCCACGTTGTCCCTCAAGCTAACATTTGCCCTACATTTTATACAGGGTTTTCATGAGGATCAAATATGATTAAATATGGGAAAGTGCTTTAAAAAGTGCAAAATTATGCACAAGAGCAAAGCATTACTATTAATGGGCTTTTTACTTGGCTTCTTTGGGTAGAAATGGAGATGTTATTTAAAGTAGCTTTAGAGATTTTTTATTTTTAAGCTATGAATTCTATGAAGTTGTGTTATTTTTTGCAATGAGAGTGACAGGACTTGAAGAGGAGCCAGTTGTGTGCATTTCACTTATATTATGTAAAATCCTATCATGAGTAAGATGCTTTTCTGATACAACATTTTAAGTGCAAATAGTTTATTTGGGAGGTGACCCTAGGAAACTCCATAAAGAGAATGAAGTAAGACAGGAAAGGGGAAGAAATCACTAAGTGGTGTGTTATTAAGCATGCTACTACTTTAAGCGACTGAAACTTCATTCCACAATAAATCAACTTAAGGAGTTTGTACCAGACTTATCCCACCCAAGGAGATAACCAGGGTATTTATCTACAGATTCCTGTCAGCCCTTGGTTAAAGGTGTCTCACAGGATATATCAACTGCTCTGCACCTCTGACACACCTTGATCACATGGCTGACTGTGCACTTGTGGACAGAGAAAATCTGGACACAAAGAGTTGCTAATGCTTTTAGTCCAAATCTATTCAGCTTGCTTGGAAAAGTTTTGGAATTTTGAGGGAATATGAACCTTTGGTACCAGCAACCTGTCACTGTGCTCCCTTAGGAGAAAGCAAGCTCTCTACTTTTGAGGTGTTGGCACACTCTTGCATACATAATATGTCCTTACTTAGATCAAATCAGAGAGGAAC
This sequence comes from Galeopterus variegatus, assembly GCF_000696425.1. Lineage (NCBI taxonomy): Eukaryota > Metazoa > Chordata > Mammalia > Dermoptera > Cynocephalidae > Galeopterus > Galeopterus variegatus. The sequence continues at coordinate 116,587 of NW_007728425.1, read as the reverse complement.
TAATATAAATGGGCATTAAGGGGAGTATGAAAATACTAGAAATGTCTGCCATGACAAGGGAGTCAGGACTCATGAAGACTATATCTGTTCATTGAACCCTCAGGTTCAATGTATTTCATGAGCTAATGCTGTGTCTCACTAGACGTATTGGTTGAAGGAACTCTGATATAAGCTGGAAAAGAAGATATTATTACATTGCTACTGATAAACTTTTAGGTTCCTTTTTTTCAGGATTCCCAACGACCTTCTATTATGACCACCTGCCAGAAATGCCATTCTGGAACTTCAGACGAGTGTTAGCATATCTGTGCTGTGCATCTCCAGCTCTTAGTCTTTGGCTTTCATTTAGCTTTTAAACAGAATACCAATCTGAGAAATGTATATCTGTAGGATGTAATGCTAGGTAAATATTTGTAGTGTTGCTCTTTCCAGGAGTTTGTTCATTTTTACAGTGGATCCCTGGAGGTTTGAAAAGGGATTTACTAAGAATTCTGAATGGTGGACTTCAGGCACTGAGTAGGGAACCATCTACTCTGTATGCTTAAAACACTTTTGAGGAGCCAGAGTAGAATGTGGCCTGGAGACTTTTTCCAAGGGAGTCGGTTAAGAAAACCACAAAGATCACTGAGAGCCACATTACTCGCTTCACCTGGAATCCCACTCCTGTCTTGGGGAGCTGATCCTTGAAGATTTGGATCAACATCTCTTCCTAAAGTTGGCCTGATAATACCATCTCTCAGTCATATTCATTTTTGTTAAATATCTACAGTATATATCATTATACTGCCCTTTTTTTATTATTGTTTTATGAGTAATACTCTTATCACAATAAACTGACTGCAACCTGCTTGAGGGCAAGAATTGTATTTGGTTTATACTGAAACTGTGTTAACTCCTCACATTTTTTAAAGTTAAGGCAGGAAGTAAACATTCACACACATTTTATCATTTGCCCTGAACAGCAGATTTGTGAGATGGCTATTATTACATAGCTGAGAAAATAGGCTCAAGGAGATGAAAATATTTCCTTCATCTCTCTATACTATTTTAAGGATGCCCAGAGTACCTCATACATGCACGCTGTGGAACAGCATGAGACTTTATTAATTCTTTCACGAAGAGTCACACACTATGTTCTCTCCATTACAAAAGCATCATGTGACTTCCTTAGGGTAAAGCATCAAGGGTGTGCATTGCACTCAGAAAACCCAAGCTTGAAACACTGCCCTGCAGCTTACAAGCTCAATGGTAGTCTGACCCTACAATTCGTTACCTGTAAAGTGGATGCTTGCTCTACCTTTTCACAGAGTTTTAAAAGCCCAAATAAAATGATGAACGTGAAGGCACTTACCATATTTAAGCACTTATCACAGTTATTGTGACCATGAACTTTGGAGTCAGACAGTCAGACATGGGATTAAACGCCTGCCCATCTACCACTTATGCTTCCCTTGCCTCAATTTCGTTGTCTTTAAAATAGGAATATCAACACCTTTTTCCAAAGAGTTGTTTTGATAATTAAATGGGATCATAATTGAAAAGGACCAATGTATTGGAAATAGTGATAAATGTTAGCTGTTTGGTTATTGTGCTGTTATCAGAGCTATTATATATTTCCAACCAAAATATGCCATAATTATGGAGTGTCATCAATATAAATGAACAACATTAGGCTTTAGAGAGCCATGAATTGACTTCTTATCTTGGTCTTGCAAATTACTCAATACAAAACCAATGCACTTCATCTTCCTCAACTGTAAAAATCAAAATCACATTCACCTTGCAGAGTTTTTGTGAGTGCTAAATGAGATAATGTAGATAAGCAAGCACATGTAGAGAAACATCTAGTAATTCAATGTCATTCAATAATCGGTTCTTCTCTCCTCTTCATATTTTAGAGATAGGTGTTGATTTTACATGCTTTGAAAATTTTAGGGTATGCCTATTGACATTTTTCTATGAAGTTCAAAAATGTTTTCTAGTATACTCCTCAAGCAGGTAAATGTATATAATCTAACAGATATCAAAAATTATAAAACACACATCTTTGTTAGGTAGAAAAGTATTAAAATGATCCTGGAAGTGTGTCTCATTTTTCTGAAAGTAAGGGGAAGGGATAACTCTATGATAATAGATGAGAGAAAAAGATACACATCAACAGTCAATTTCTCTTATGGCCAATGGACTAGAAGCAACTTGATATACGATCCCTGACTGGGCAGGTGCTACTGCTGTGGAAATGCTGCAAAGAAAGCTCATGACAGATTTTGGAAAATATATAAAGTGCCAGTTAATGGATAAAAAAATAAAGTCTATTTTACAAAGTCACTTGTGTCAGACACTTAAGTTGTTCATAAGAGTGTCAGGGATCAATAATGGGCAGAAAATTCCAGTCATCAAATAAACAGATAAAGCCTCCAATATCCAAGACTTAAGTAAATCTCTGCTGAGCAGCAACTTCTGCAGAAGAGGAGACTTCTAGCCTTTCATCCATTCGGCTGGAAGAAAAATTACAGAATCAGGAATTGTCATATCTCCTTTTATTATTCGATTTTTAGTTCAGAAAGTTCACATAGAGGAATAGCTCTAGCGACATCACTTCTGTGTAACATCCTATTAATGTTAAAACTTTTTTGATTTATGTCATTAATTACGCTTTGTATTCATGGAGCTATATCTTGCCTCTTGTGGATCCAAACCACCCAGAGATGAAGTGTTGCACCTAAGTGCTTTTCTCAGATGATGGAAGCTTGCAGATAGCTTTCCTAGCCCCATCTCCTGACATGAAATTATGTTGTCTGGGAAACTTTCTGAGCAGTTTCATAAGCTCCCCTACTTTTTAAAGAAAATAAAATAAAAGGAACGGAGTCAACATTATTCATTAGTGTTTTGTGCAATGGTACAATCTCCCGTCTAGTGCTCTTGATAGCTGTCAGTTGTGACTTTGAGAGCTGTGTTCTTTAACAACATCCCACTTACTTCTGTCCACTTACTCCTCTCACAGACACACACTCTGTAGGTATTGTGGTTTATTCTTAAGATGAATGGAAAATTAATGACAAATATATCATATATAGATAATTTAAAACAAGTGCTTTTTATAAAATTTACGGCTCTCATGCATGAACTTCTTGGCAGTTACTGTGGGAAATCACATCAAGGACTGTTCTCTAGAACGTTGTTCTGAGGTACTTCTCTTTGGCATAAGTGTTTTGATGACTCGTGGATCTCTGTCAGAAAACCTTGAATTTGTCTCCCGGCTGAATCCATTGCAGACTGCGGGGGCTGTTGGTCCGTAAGAAAAAGACATATAAAAAATGGTGCATCAGTAGACTGGAGGCTCATCATTAAATCAGTGTGTTGTTAATTCTTCTGCTTCGCAGTAATTTCCTTGTTTTGTAGTAACTTGGGTTTGAACCACACTTTGAACTTCATGTCTTAAACGGCATTGATATTTTCCTGACAACTAGGTGCACGGCTGGGTTCTAGTCTCTCTTTTCCACCACTGGACCTCTCTGCTCCAAATGTACATTTATTTTAAATATCTACTTACCACCTCTCACCAAACATTCTAAATTATTTTCTACATCTAGATACTGAAATATTTGCCTATTTGTTGCATTATGTCTGTCTGATATTAGTATCTAATTACTCGAGTTTCCTTTTATCGACCTTTGCGGACACCGACGTTATTTTCTGGGCTTTTCTCCTGATATACTTATCTAGCCATTATTTTCTGGCTCACATTGTTACCAGCTAATCTCTAGAACTGCTTCTTCTTTTTTCTGTCCTTGCTTTCACCAATTCAGTCATTCTTTAATAGGTAGAATATTAGTTGATTAATATTTTTGATATATTCAAATGTCAGTGTTAAATTTCTGCTGTGTGATATAAGAAATCATGGTGGTTTATATTCCCAGAACTCCTCGTTGTCCTCTTCCTCCCTGTATCAGTTTTCCCCTCTCCATAGTCAGAGACAAAGACACTTCACCACCCAGCCTACCCTAGCCACACACAGCAAAGCATACATTTATAATTCAAGCTTGTGTTTCCTCCAAAGATAACTTCCTGTATAAAGAATGAGTTGGCAGAAAATTCATGAACAATTTACAAGATACTATGTAAACACCACCCAATAGCCTCAAGCAGACAACCAAGTCTAGTAAAGGGGAAAATGTGTTGATTGTATTCTTCTCACAAACAGATTTTCATTGAGACAAAAATACCCACATGGTTCAGATATTTTTTTTTCTTTCAAAAGTTTCGAGATAAAAATTTAAGTTCAAGTATTTTCTATAGGTCTATTTTTATCCTCAGATAATAGCCATAGTTAGGTAATTACTCACCTCTATCGATTTCTTGTTTTTTTTCTGATTTTTTGTTGTTGTTGCTGCTGCTGTTTTGTTTTCTCCCTAGAGAAAATGAGCAGTTGAAGCCTTGCTGGCAGATTCTCCAATGCACAATAATGCTTCTTCCAGTGCAAAAGAACCCCTTTGTCCCAGGAGAGGAATTTCCCCCATCCTCAACATAAATAAGCTCAAGATTTACCTCTGCAGATCGTGACAGACCTTGGTTACAGTTTGACCAAATGGCTGTTTGATGTCATAACACCAGAGAGAGATGAAAAACTGTGAGATAGAAAAAAAGTATTTTTCAATGTTCTCTGCTTTATTCACTTGAATTCTGACCCCATTGATTGTTTAGTAGCCCCTACCGACCAATCACCCATGACCAACACAAACCCGAAACTTAGTACACACTAGCATGCTTATGGAAGAATAGCCTTTCTTATCCACATTTGAATTTATATATTGTTCCACTTAAATAAACATAAAGTGTCTACTATATACTTTTCTATGTACTATGAATACAGGGATGAATAAGATTGTTTTGTACCTGAGGAATTTATGAGCTATTTGAAAAAAAAAAAATTAGATAACTACTTTGATAAACTAAGTCAGAGAAAAAGTTAATAAATGAATAAGCTACTCATCTCAGTGATATCTACATTTTTAAAAAATGGGCTGCAATGAAAACAAATGCTTATCTTGAAAGCATATGTATTTATTGGTAGATTTTCAGAAATGAAATTCAGAACACTGGAAGTAAGGTCCAAGACTTCTCCATGAATCTCAGATTCCATCACATTGACAAAGACATGTAGAGCCAGTTTTATGTATTTTGTAAGTGGTTAAACAGGTTTTTCTTTTCTTTGACAATGCATTCAAAAAATTGTTACAAATCATCAAAATTAGTCAAGGTGCATGCATTAGGTATCAACCTCATTAAGTATTGTGCAAGAACTTCTAGTGAACTGAGTAATGAGACACAATCCTTTTTTTCTACACTTTACAATTGACAAAAATGAATATTGGTGATATTAGCAATGGAGCAATGGAGACATTGCTGAATGTTGCCAAAGCTATGAAATGAAAAACCTAGGATTTGAACCCATAAGTACCTGAATCTGTAGACTGACCATTAATTGCCACACTATATTTACCTAAATGTATTTAAGACTTGATGAGAGTTAGACAGGTCATATAAAAAAGAAAAATATATCCCACAATAAAAAAGCAGAATATGACAAATGCAACATGGTTAATTTAGATAGATAATTACATGTTGTGAGCTTCGTCAATCATGATTAAAAATGTTTGTTCTCTCTTGTATTCCCACAACATTGTCTGGAACATCATAGTCTCCAAATAAATATTTGTTGACTCACTCAGTTAATTAATTAATATTTTTAATTATGTTAAAAGTTTGGAACGGAGCTGTTTTTTTCCTTAGTGGATGTGAGGTCTGGTAGTTAATGAGTTGGGATACCCATTATTTTTGGTTATAGGTATATAATGATTTTTGGTTCCACTATCAATGAACATTCCTGAGAAACAAAAAAAATGACTTCCAAAGTTAGTTTATAAAAAGTAAAATCACCTTATTTGCCTGGTGCAACTCCAATGTCTTTTGATATTTTTTAAAGATCAAACTCAACTTCATAAAGGAGATCATATCAGAGTTTTGAATATACCCCATATGGGCAGCAGATTTAAGTGCCAGGGGACCATTTTGTTTATATGTGCTTCACTGAAGTTTTGAACAAAAGAATCAAAGGTCTAATTACCTTGCAGTCACAATCCAAAGGCTTACTGTTTAAAGCACAGTCATAAAGTGATGTCATAGTTCAGTTCTAAGATCTACAGTAATGGCTGGAGCACATTCTTTAATTAGAACCCTCACTCTAATTTCAAAGGTGTCTCTCCCACTTTGTGTCCTATTTTATTTGTTCTACTCGAATCATATTCAGGATTCCCAGGGCTAAGCTTGTACTGAAAATACCTGTCAATTTTGGAAAATGACTAGGTTTATGTGTCTACAACAAAATGGACTGTTTCCAAAAATATTATAATTCAAAAATAACTTGTTTAAAACTGTTGAGAAAGATAATGTGGCTTCTAGTCTCTGGGTTTGTACTACATTAAATAATAAAGATGAAGAACTAGTTTTGAATGATTCCTTAAAATCTATGAGGTCATGGTAGAACTACAAGGGATGTCGAGGACTTACTGTTTGAAGCCTATAAAGACCAGAGGAATTAGTCATAAATACTGAACATTTGAGTCATTGTGACGGGTAAGCAAGATTTTATGCAGCTGTTCTCCTCACTACCCTTCACATCAAATACATCAGTGGCTTGTTTCTTTGCCTATATATGAAATAGACTGTGTCTTTTCATGGTTTTTTAAAACAATTCCTTGCCTTTCCCATCTCCTGTACATCAGCACACGCAGAGACTATATTTCCCCTAAGTTCAGAAAGAGATTTTTACCCCAAGCATTTCTCTCTGCCACACAGGCCTCTCACAGCTCAGGAAGAGACACAGCCTGAAATGCACTGCCGGGCTTTGAACGCTCTCTGAATAGCTCTTGTCAGTCAGGAGCCTGCATTTCATGTTTCAGATTTTTCCCAGGGGGCTTTGATGTTAATCCATTCCACACTTCTAACACATCTGTCCTTCTTCAGGCTTTCTTATCTTTTCTGAGCATTCAAATATATATGGGGGAGGGGGGCTTTTGGCTGTCATTGTGCAGTTTCTGAAGGAGACTTTAATGATGAAGCATTTTCCACCTCACTTTTGTGATACTAAGTTCTAACCATGTGAGGTGCTGTCTGCGAGCTGCAATTTTTCCAACATTCGTTACTCCTCTATTAAGGTAAGATGGCCTGAGTGCTGGAAATAAAGAAGCCTCATACGTATCTTGTAAAAATATGTGAAGGTATCTTGTGCTTTTGCCATGTGCCTAGCCAGTGCAAGGCACTGAGGAAATGCAGAATGCAAGACCATGAAAAAGCCATCCTGCTATTAGCAGCATGAAGTCCCATTGGTCAATGAAGACAAATAGGCAAAACATTAAATAATATATAAAGCATGTAAAATAGCTCAATGTGGCAATGCAGTTAATTGCACAATGCAACATATGAATAATTGGTAACAATGGTCTGACAATTGATTATTGATTACTACCAAACAAAAAATAGAGAAAGAAGCAATGGTTATGGGCTAGAGTGAGCTGAGAAATCTTTAGTGGGAGGAACTGTGGCCAGAAGGTAGAGTCCAGTGGTGTTTATGCTGGGGGTTAAGAATCCTATGAAGGAAAATTTAATTGATCAATAGCTAATTTTAAATAGCATTGGTGGAATATATTTTCCCTTGGAAGACTTATTCCCAGTTGCTAAAATAAATGATTAGGCCTGGTTTTAGCCGTCAGCAGGCTTGCAACTGCAAAGAGCAAAAAGGAATAAAACAATGATTTTGAACTAAAAATATGCATGTGGGTCTATACATTACTAGGGTGAAATATTATAAAAATTAATACCAAGGTACTTGTTCTCTTTTATTACAGCCTTTCACTCCTATTCTTTTGTTAAAAAGTAACTGCTCCTATCCTGATAAAATAAAAAGAACAGCTCTGCAAAACGCTACAAAGTGCCATATTAGATCTATTACACGAACTTAAATGGAGGCTATTGTCAACCTTATCTGTCTTTCTTCTCCTTTCACTGAATGAAGCATGGCAAAATTTAATCTATAAACTGCTTTGCAGAACATTCTGCAGTCACTACAGAATTTCATCATTAAGCATACAGGCTACAATTAGCACTGTGCCTTACAAAACCTCCTGTCTAGGATTAAAAGTGACTGAAAAAAAAAATAAAATATTGAGTGCTTATTCTTCATAGGATTTTAGAATCAGAGGCTTATTTTTTTAATGTTGGCATAAAAGCCTAGACTTTGACCAATAAGGAGAGATTACAAGAGGTATCTTTGATATAAGTTGAGAAAATTCAGACTGTAGCTCTCCGACGGTGGAAATCCATCAGAGGAGAACATGATCATCTATCCAGGTTACAGAAGAAAGAATTCCTACATGGATGAAAGCTTGTTTTGGAAAGCTCTTAATCAATGTTATGACTAATTCCAGGATTTGGCATATAATTATACACAAGATAAGAAGATGTTAAAATGAATATCTGTCCCAAAATAGAGTGGCAGATGAGTGTCATGAAGGACAGTGGGTATGGGAGTATGTGGTGGTGGGTCATATCTCACAACCCTTCATGTGTCATGGTCATAACACAATGAGAAAATCAGATGCATTATAAATATACATCTATCATCTACCTTCTAAGTACACATTAACTTAACAGTTTTCCCACTGAAGTGATGGGGAAAATGTTACATGCTGAACTTCGATGACTATTCTGTGCAACCCCTCTAATGTAAAGGAACTAGAAATTTGCATACCTGATCTGCCATATTTATTCATCTCTTTTTTCCTCATTAGCCCTAGACAGCTTTTTGGCACTCAAAAATGTCCTTGTTATTTCCTTCATGATAAATGACTGAAAACAAACAAAATGTGAATATATTTGGATACCATTATGTCCAACATCTGCATGAAACAACAACAAAAAAGCAAACGGAAAAAAAAAAAACTGCATCTGACATCATAAAATTCCAGTTTACAAAATGCCAAATCTTCATTAGGCCTGATGTTACATAATATAAATTTACAACTTGCTTTAAAATATAAGTAGTGCTCAATTGCTCAATTCTAGTATGAAAACAGTAAGGTATTCTTTCTGAGGTATTACTTTTGCATGGAGTTTAAGAATTCAACCCTTAGAGTATTTGCTGTAACTCAATGGAGGTTACCTGTGATTTCTGAGCCAATGAGGCTGCTGTGTAAGTCAGCTAATTCCATCCTAACCTCTGACAGCTAATTGGTAAACAAAACAATGCAAAGGTTTGAAATATTAAATTAGAACTTGAATTACCTTCAACCCCATTAGCACATTGTATTGTTGAGCAGTGATTTCAGTAAATGAGAATTCTAAGTAGAATGAAACACAAAAGACCAAAATAAAAAAATACTAATCATAGAGATTATCCAACACAGGCAGTTAAATTACCACTCCTGTTTTACAGTTATTATCATACCTCTATAATCCATGTCCCTTTACAAGGCTATTCAAGCTATAACACATGACAGGCAGTGCACTGCTCTGCTATTTATAAGGTGCCTTGGGTCATGTTATATGGCATAAGACTAAAGGCAGAATGACTTAAACCACCCAAGAAGTGCAATAATCCCCAACAAATGCACAGCCTGAAGTATCTTATTGCTGTTATGAAATGAAATTCATACATTAAACTAAGAAAAATTGTCAGACCCAGAGCATTTATTGGGAATAATAAACATGTCTGTCTATCCATTGATGCGTTTTTCTCACCTACAGGAAGAGGAAGTGATTGTTCCAGCCCCACAGATTATCTGCTGTGTCTGAGATGCAAACTACATCAATCTTGTTGGTTTCAGACTCCCTCAACCATTGCAAAAAGGCCCATTATACCAACACCTTATAAACTGATGGGTTTCTTTCCCTGACATTCTCCTTGTTTCCACTAGGTTTGATTTTAGTAATAATCCATGTGAAGTAGAAGAAAACAGCAGGTCCAACACGTAATAAAAAAGCATTTGCAGAATATAGTCACCTTATAAACTAGGAAAAAATAAGTTACATTGCCTTATTAGATCACGGTAAACTAAGAGTAATGATGAATGAAAATGTCTGGTCCAGTTTGAAGGAGGCACTGGTGGGGAGAGCGTTAGCAGTTAGGAGAGCTGGCTTTATTGAATGCCTTTATTAATGACCCAGAAGAGGGAGGGAACCACACACTAATGAAAACATTAAGTGACATTAAATTGGAAGGTGTTGCAACTACTAGTGATGACAGAAATATAATATAAATTCAATTAAAGAGGTTAGGAAAGTCAGCAAAAAAATAACCACCTTAAATACAACTTGGTAATGTATAAATAGATTCATGAGGGGAAAATAACATCTAAGTTATGCCTATGCTAAAGAAAAAAAAAGAAAAAACCTGAAAAGTATTCCAATTCAGATATTCCTCACATTGAATTTCACAAGGGGCACCTAACACCTCATTTTACTGTTTTGTTTCCATCTGGACATCTTAATGACATAACCCAAGAGAATATGAATCCACTTTTAGTAATTAGTGATTTATTTGTAACTTCTGCAATAGTACTTTCTTTTGTCCAGTACTGTTAGTGACAAATATTATTCTGATGCCCAGTCTCAATGCCAAAGCTGTATAAATATTACAAAGATAAAGAAGCCCTTATTCCCAGACAATAATATCTATATAGAAAGAAGCAGAGTACACAAATCACACAGAATCCTCATACACCTTCAGGAAATTCAAAATGAAAATACATATGTGCAAACTGAATGCATGCATTCACATGGATTCATGTTGCAAAAAACAAAATGTTTTAAGACATTTCTTTTGCATTTATTCATGTTTGTGTGTGCATGTGTATGCATATGTGTGTGAATGTGTGGTGTGTATACAAATAAATGCACTTCAGGGGTCACTCAAAAAGCAAGTCCCCCCAAGGTATGCTTAATATTGTATATAACATTCTCTGTCCAAACCCTACCTCTCCAAAACACACACAAAAAGCTCTTGAGACTGCTTTATATCAGTGTTTTGTGTGTAGTAAGATATACTTTTCAGCATAAAGAAAAAAGCCAATCTTACCTTATATAGAAAATAGTATGAAGGCACCTGCATAGAGATATGTTTGTTTTACAATCAGCAAAGTGTAAAGGACTCCTCTTCTGAGGGCCAAGAGAGCTTATAATGACATTGACCAAAAATCACAGCCTGAAATAATGGATGGCTTATGAGAGAAGAAAAAAATTTTGGTTTGCTAACTCTGGAAGCCATTAATGTGTATTGCTCATTTTATATATGAGGAAAGATAGGCAAAGATAGGAAAGACGAGGGCAAAGGTTGGGATTCTAGAACTCTAGTCTTCCTTACTAGGTCCCTTTATGAAAGTCTAATTTGCACATCCTTAATTGGAAACTCATACATTCCATAGCACTCGGTCCTGACAGCACAAAGCAGTAAGAAAAACAATGCAGGACTCAAACAAGGCTACAATTTGGTGATCTCTAAGTAGTCTCCCAATTGAACTGACCATCCCGTGATTTTATAATTATATGTCTCTCATTATCCTCTTTTAGCGCTTTGAAATGTTTTCCAGGTAATGCCAGCTGACAACTCTAAGAGAGTTAATATTATATAGAACGTAAGCAAGAACGCTCACACTAGTATCTGCCTTCACACAACCAATGAACAACCAACACCTACCTAAAGTTTCCGTGCATTTTCTGGAGTTAAATATTTCCAAGCCACCATAACCTCTAGGAAACTGCTTTCACATTAGCTCTTCTCATCCTAAAAAATATTAACCTCATTGCTCAACTAGGATTTGACAGCACTGTAGTCATTGCTGGTGCATGTTTTGTGGGAGAATGAAAGAGGTACTGGGGGGAAGAAAAATCTGGATCAAAGCAATGCAGACAACTTCAAATTAAATCATATATCTTTTGTTTGTAAAAATTTATTTTTCTACCCCAACATCAGAACTTCCTGCCTGTCTATATTATTTTTTTCTGCCTCTTATTTTCTCTTTGTTCTCAATATCTGAGAAGTGAAATCACAGATCACTTTCCCTTTTTCTTTTCTTTCTTTCTTTCTTTCTTTTTTTTTTTTTTTAAATATAATTGCTTAACTAACAATTACAGTTGCTTAGGCTTCTGGGGACATACATATCCTAATGTTTTCCTCTGGACCCTAAGTCTTATCAAAATATTTTCTTTCAAAAATGTAGTTTCTTTCCTAACAAAAATCCTGTTAACACCTGGTAAACTAATACACTTTCCTCTATGTTTCATATGCATAATTATAAATATTTCCAAGCAAAGCCAAAGCCATTATTTCATTTTTCTCTTCCAGTGAAGAAGATATGAAGGCTATAACATTGATAAGAAAATGAAAGCCTAGAAAGTCAGGTGACTCTGTTAGGGTCACACAACAAGTTTGTGACAAAACCTGGATCAAGCATCCAGTGTATTTCTCCTTTTCAAAGCTGTTTTCCTGACATATTTGGTCTTTGAAAACCAGATGCACTCTACACGTAACTGATCTATTCAGTGAAATCAAATCAGCCAGATGTTTCACTAATCAATTGTCCTCAGTAAAGTAAACAAACAAGCCAAATTAGCATCTGAAAATATTAATTGATTGAATTCACTGATTCATTCAATAGGTTTGGCACTTTCATCTAAGGGGTCAGACGAGCAGAGCATATGTCATTGGTTATTTACTGAAAAACCCTCTTATTCTCTACTCCATTGAATTATGTATTTTTAAAATCTGCTTCAGGCTTTGAAACAAATTGTTGGACATTCATAGAAATGTTGTTGCAAAATAAACAAATTTGTCACTAAACAAGAAACACATAATCAGACTGGCTGAATGCACCCTAATTAGATCTCTGCCTTGGGTTGACACTGACACATGCATCGTGCCACATTTTCGGGAAGCTGAAGTCTCATTATATGGGTGGTCGAGGCTATTGCTATTCTGCTATTATAATTTTACCACATTTTTTGAAGTGTGCTCATGTTTCTTTTCTTTAACTTCAGCCTCAGTAAATGAGATGGAATTTGTAAGTAATTCATTCATAGAGAGGTTTAACATTCAAAAACTTTAAAAATCATTGCAGTGGTGCAGTGAATGCAACATTGAATAAACAGCCAACTAAGCCAACTAATAACAAGAAAAATAGGATTGGAATTCTTTTTTTTTTGGTCTTTTTTTTTTTTCGTGACCGGTAAGGGGATCGCAACCCTTGGTGTGGTGTCACCCACACCGCACTCAGCCAGTGAGCGCACCGGCCAGTCCTATATAGGATCCGAACCCGCGGCGGGAGCGTCGCTGTGCTCCCAGCGCCGCACTCTCCCGAGTGCACCACTGGGCCGGCCCAAGATTGGAATTCTAAAATGAAAACAAGGGCTCACATCAAATTGCCTAGCTTGGTGTCTGGCTAAGCGTTTGATAGTTTTTTGTTTGTTTGTTTGTTTTGTTCCCCTCTTCAAATACTTCAAAATAAGCCTCAATGGTTGCCAGGGAAATTGATACCTCATGTGTGCATTTAAGCAGTTTCTATACATGTTGGACAAACTCAAGACCTCTTAGAACAAGAGTAAGTCAAGACCAAGGACAGGTGGATAATCCAGCAGAATTTACATATGGTGAAGTGACATGGAAGACGGTACAGTCATTGCACAGAAAAGTGGACCAACAGGCATAGGGTAGCAAGGGAAGACAAATGGACCTGGGAAGCATCATGACCCAAATCAGTGGACCTTGAGAGACAGCTTGTGTTGAACCCCGATTGGCTAAGAGTGGAAACACCTGCAAAAATCTTTCTCAGAGGATGACCACCTGGCTTATCAGAAACAACTGAAGATGGATATTTGTTGGATAGCTCTATTTCTCCCCTTTCTTTTTGTTTCCAACAAAGGGAGACTTAGTTCTAGCAGGGTTTCAGATTCACCTGTATTGCTCTAAAATTTGACAGTCAATCACTGTCCATAGTCAATTATAGCCCATATTGACTATCAAAAAACATAATTATTAAATAAAATTTGCCTTGTAAGTAAGCCTAAAGTTTTACTTTTTTGTCAATTTAAAGACTGAATGGTGGTTGGCACACATACTGAAAGGGGCAAATTGTGTACATTTTTATAGTTTTTCAACAAGATTGAATCAATGGATAGAAGTTATGGAGGGATGTGTTTATATTGAGGAAACACTAAAGGTCACAGAAGAACTAGATCAAAGCAAGGTTAAAATAATAAAAATAAAATCAGAGAAAAATATCATTAAAAGGACATGTATTGTATTTGAAAACAAAATTTCATTTCACATTAGACTAGTGAATGTTGTGTATTACATATATATGTATATACATGTATATATATTTATATATGTTACAATGTTGTGAATTATATATATTATACTCCAATGGATCATCTTTCAAAAGATAGAAGTTTGCACCACAGTTACATTAGCTCACACATATTATCCTAGCATTTTTCTTTTGCAAGTCAGAAAAAGGGAGGTGACAGTCTATAAAATAGGTAGCAAACTACAGATTACAGCTTTCAGAGTGGAGTCCTCAGTCACCTTCAGAATAGAACTTCCCTAATTCTACACCCTCCTGAGAAATTGTTTCTTGGTGTTAATGAAGAGATTCCTAAACTTCATATATAAATTACTACCTCACAGAGTTTAAAAAGCAACAGCTACCTGAGGTCCACATGCAAGCCTCTTAAACCCCCCAGGCTTACAGTTTGCAAAAGAGGTACCTAAACTGAGCAAACAACACTCTAAATAAAAAGTAGAACACTGTCAAATGAATACATGAGCAAAGGAAAAACTACAGTCTTATTCTATGAAATTTTAAGACCTGCTGCAAATTGCTCAGTTTACCTAAAGATTGAATTAATAATAATGTAGGGTCTGTAGCTCCAATTCCTTCAGAGACACTGCACACAGACAATATTCCTGCAAGAGTTCTGCTTGGTTGAGAGTCAAAAAACACTTTCAAAAGGCTGTTGACCTCTGAGAAATTATGCCATTTCCATTTGCAAGGCCAGTGTTCACCTTATTTGGTTAACTGACTCTTTGGATGGGTGATACTAAAGAGAGAGCATTCCTGGCAGCAGCAGGCAAGGAAGACTCTAAGTGACCTTGGTTCACTGAGGTTCTGAATTTCCCCAGGAACTTTGTGGGCAATCACTAATCAGGGATCGCCTTATATTCCAAACATCTTAAAATCTCAGCAGACATAAACATATATCCCCAAAGGTCTCAACTATTACATTATGCATTTTCTCCTGATAGAAATAGGTATATCCTTTTGTTTTTTTCATTCTTTAAGTGAAGCTTAGGTAATTGCTACTTGACAACTGGCAATCAATCAACACATTCAATTCAACTAATACTTACCCTGGTGTTATGGATTGAATTGTGCCCCCCCCCCCCAAAAAAAAAATTAATGTGTTTGAGGCTTGGACCCCACTGTGACTGTTAACAGGGCAGGGAATCCTATTGTGGTAGTTGAAACGTGGGGCCTTGTAAGGTGATTGGATTGTGAGGACTGCACCCTCAGACTGCACCTGGTGAATGGATTAATCCACTCATGGAATAATGAGAGTGGTTTTGGTGGTTTTAAAAAGAGAGTGAATGTGGGGGTTAGTCTCTCTCTCTGCTCTGCCATTTTCTGCCATGTGGTACCCCTGCATTGCTTAAAGCTACCACCAAAGAAGGCCCCACCTTTCAATTGCCATAATAGGATTTACCACCCTCTTTATACTGTTATAGTAGGGACAAAGTTTGGGGGCCACATCAATCCACAGCTCCTGGGTTGACTGATTTGCCAGCCCTGTGCAAGATGTCAGCTCTGTGACTTTGCACTGTTAATCTGAGCTTCCTTCAGAGCCCCTGCCTCCTCATTAATAAAGTAGAACTGCTTTTCAATGACTTTCAAAGGAGATTCTCTAGAGAAATGGCAAACATGATAAATAGAATAGTTTGGTATAGGTATTTTACTGAGTTCTGGTGTGTTTTAACTGGAGGCTTCTACAAGGGAACTTCAAACAGTTCATAGGAGAATTTGGGGGGTGGAAGGGTAAGCTACTGCTGCATAATTTGACACTGCCAGCCAGAGAGGAATAAGTAGAAAATTCAACAAATTTCAGCTCTTGGGAATGGGAGTTGATAAGAAAGGACAAACTTCATTTTAAAAGTACTCTAGTCATAGAAAGAAATGGTGGGGCAGTAGAGGAAAACAAACAGAATCCACACACATCAGAGAGTGAGGGTTTAGATAACATAGAAACTCAAATCTGTAGATGAGGTTGTTATAGAGATAGGACTGAGGTCAGTTTCAAATTCTGTGAACCAGACTCAGGGATCCTCATAGTACACTGGACACCAGGTCCTTTGGTGCAAAAATTGCAGTGACAGCTGTTGATCTGTCAGCCCCACCAATGTTCTAAGAATGGCTGGTCTGCTGATCCCAATTTTTTTCTTTTATCCCTATGGTTACAACTTGAGCAGCGTGTTACAACATGACCCCATTGGTCACAGATCAATGTTCCAGGTATGGTCAACTAACTAGACCTGGGCTAACATTTATAAATAACATAGAAAGGTCAGCAAAAAGACAGATGATAGGTACCCAGGAGACCCATATTTATTTCTTGAGGATAACATGCATTTTACACAAACTGAATTCTTCTGAATCTGCTTTGCCTAAAAACACACAGCTGAGATCCTTAAGGAAGTTGTCCTCCTCCAGGCTTTATCCTGCACCAGACTCTGAGTCAGTCCTGATGAGTCAGTCCAGTGTCAAATCTATGCTTTGTTTCCTCTTTGTTTCCCTTGCCCTCCAACCCAGTGGAACTGAGACTAAAGTTCTCCATCTAGACCTAGGACTGAAGCTCCCACCAAATGTGGATCCTTGTTTTTGTTTGTTCGTTCGTTCGTTTGTTTGTTTCCTCTCCAAACATTAACATTAACATTGGCCATGAATCCACTTGTTCTTCCTCATCTCCAGACTGTACACTACTGGTTAGGCTCATTTGTCTAAAATTGAACTTCTGTTACGTTGAGGTTCTAAACAGTTATATTGACAGGGTTTCCAGGGATATGTGGGAATAAGAATTGTGAGCTGAAATCAAACTTTGATTAAGGCGACTGTCTTAGCTCTTCTTAAACCTTTCTCCTTTTGTGACTGGAGAATAGGATTGGCCCCAGAGCCCAGAGAACAGGGCCTGCTGCCTAAGTAGGAAGATCCTGATGATTACTGTTTTTCTCACTGATTCCCCATACTGAATACCATTGCTTTATTTGAACCCCTTACCCTACTTCAAGTCCTGACAGAGTCTTATCTGAATCTCAACGAGCTCTCTCAGTGAGCCAGTCCCTTCAAAAGTCCCAGAACCCTCCACACTTTCCATCAACAACTGTGACTGCAGTGAAAAGAAATAGTGCCACCAACCGAGGCATAAGGTGGTTGGACACAATATTGTGAAGGTCTAATATGGTCACAATTCGTATCTGCCTTTTGGGAGCTTATAGTCAAGTTGAGATGCAGAAGTAAAACTGAATGATAGAACATCTTATACTTACATGCCAGACATCCTGAATTAGTCAGGGTTCTCTAGAATCAGTAGGGTATATAGAGAGATACAAGAGAAGATTTATTATGGAATTTGCTCACATTACTTTGGAGGCCAAGGAGTCCCACAGTCTGCCATCTACTTGCTGGAGAACCAAAAAAGCTGGTGGTGTAATTCAGTCCCAGTCTGAAGGCCTGAGAATTGGGGGTGGGGATAGGTGGATTTGGAATGGGGAGCAGTTTAAGTCCTGGTCCAAGTCCAATTCTAAGAATCAGGAGTGTGTATGTCCCAGGGCAGGTGAAGATAGATGTCCTGGCTCAAACAGAGAAAGAGCATTTTGTTCCTTTGAGACCTCAACTGATTGGATGACTCCCACCCACACTGGTGAGGGAGAACTTTTTTACCTAATCTACCTATTAAATGCTAACCTCTTCTGAAACAAGTGTTACAGACACACCACCCAGAAGTAATATTTTACCAGCTATCTGTACATCAATTAATTCAGTCAAGTCAACACATAAAATTAACCATCACAAAATCCAAATCATATTGTTAAGTGTGTGAGACTGGAAATGCTTGAAGTATTTGTAGAAACTACATTGATGGTGATGGCTTCATTCTTGAAAGCCAGACTTGCTGAGTTTACACCTTTAAGGAATAAACATTTTATATTTTACAGATGAGGAACCAGAGACTTACAGGTTAACTATTTTCCCAAGATCACAAAGTCGGTACAGGATATACCTGAGAATCAACCCAACTCCTCTTCCCCCATGTTTTTCTGGAACAAAACAAAACAAACAAGCAATCAAAAACTCAGTGCTGAAACTAAAAAAAAGGATACCATTTAATTGTTTGAAAGTATGCACAAAAGGAATATGATTTGAACCCATATGTCTTTGTCAAAGTTAATCAATCATTTCTGCTAGTCAATTCTCATTCAAATGGAAGAGACCAGTGTGTGATTCATTAAACAGTCTGTCATTTCTACTAATTCCATTAGGACTCCAATGGTGAGTACTCCCTGGCAATTATAACAGGAATCTGGAAGCTTGTGGGCAACCATTCTGGGCAAAATGTGGCCCTGAGTGATTGGAAAAGAAAGCCAGACCCATTCAGTGTGAAACTGATTAGTTCCTACCCTCACCACTGTCCCATCCACAAATGGCTTTTTTTCCTTTTTTTCCAGCTGTTATCTGTTTTTCAGCTTGCAGTTTCTCTAATGAGGTATTTGGTACTTAATCTTTCAGTATAATGAATGAGTTGGTCTCTCTGCAAAGGTAGTTCCCGTCCTGGGAGTACTGTGGCGGCTCATCAGGATGCCAGTCTATTGTTTGCCAGACTTCTATGAGGCCAGCTTCCATGAATGTGTCTGACATTGAGATTGCATTGTCTCACATAGATGGGGCATCCAGGGAATGGCAGAGCTGTAAAGACAAATACTTTACCCCAACAAACATAAAGGATTAGAACCACATGTTAGGTTCTCGGGAGAAGTAAACTTCATGGCATAGGCCATTCTGCAAATTTCTCTTATCAGTAAGAAAATAATTTCTCAAGTTTCTAAAATACCTGCATGTGCACAGGTATACACTACTTCAAAGCTGCATATTGTAGCCACTGGCCACAATGGCCATCTAAATATAAATAAATAAAAATGAAAGAGAATTACATTATTAATTGATTTTATCAGTTGTACCAGTCACAGTTCAAGTTCATGATACCCACATGTGACTATGGGCTATTAGTGTTGGACACTACAAAAACAGAACCTTTCCTTCATTTTACAAAGTTCTATTGTGCAGCACTTTTCTAGAAAAATAAATGAATTTAACATCCTCAGTGACTATCCTAGTAATTACAAAAGCACAGAGCTATATAAATAATAAGCAGTTGGTATATATTCTGTCTAAACAAGGGACAGGAATCTAGTGTTTATTTGGTTTTTAACCAAACACAACCATTTTAAAAGCATACACTTACTTCCATGGATTTAGAGAATAATAAATATAATTCCCCAGACTAAGTTAACCACTGTGTAAAAGAGAGATAAGGAACTAACTGCCCATCCTTCAATTCCATTCAAAAAACAAGAATCAGTAAATTCTCTCAAGTGGTGTATCTCATGGTACAATCTCAAATTCACCTGCATCACTGTAGCCCGACCAGAGAGTTTAATAATAAAATTAAGATGGAGCTTTGAAATCTGCATTTAACAAGCTCTACAAGGTATGCTTTCTCATGTTAAAATTTGAGAATATTTGTCATAGAGTCAGAAAGAAATAATCTCTTAGTTTCTCTTATTTATTTCTCAGAGGAAGACAGCGTCAGACTTCCTGGGTTTGAATCTTGGCTCAGCCATCTACAACTGTGCGAATCTTGGGCAAGTTGCTTTCCCAGAATTTCTCCAGTGGAAGTCTCCTTCATATAACTGGTAAGTTTGGCTGTGTCACATCCCATTCAGTGAATGCAGAGCAGACGTAGCAGAATAAATGGTCATGATTGCTTAGAGCCATTAGCTTTCGTTATAGGTCAAATGAAAGAGCCAGGGAGTATATAATCATCCAGTACTAAATAAGGTTAGAGATCTTTAGCAAGGAAGAGGATAGGTGGGATGGCTCATAGGAGGTAACCAACAGTGTCTGGCAAAGAATATACTTTTTTGATGACCAAACATGGGTTTTCATTGCTAATCCTACATGAAAGAAAGATGAGTATACCAAACTTCAGACCTGTTTAAAATACTTACCCAAGTCTGCATAGCTTGTTGGTTAGAGATTTACAGTTAGAAGCACCATGTGCTCAATTATGGTGCCTTTCCTCCGTAGTTATATAGACGACTTCCATTGGCTTGACTCTCTCCTATTATCACAGTATGTTTTTCCTTTTGCATGTTTTTCCTCTTTTCCTTTTATATTTTATATCAGGACATCCCTTCTGAACATCCTCCAACTGCACCGGCCCCTGCACTTCCTTGCTACCAGGTTCAAAATTAGACTCTGAAATTTTGCCTTTCCCCGTTTCCCTTTAGTAGCAAACATTATGGGATTTTTAAGTTAGTCACCTGATCTTAGTTATTAACCATATAAGCAGATAAATCTATGCTGTATATAATGTACATGTGTATATGTGTATGTATGTGTATGTGTACATATATGCATGTATATGCCTCCTCTATCAACAAAATAAAATAGAAAAGAAACACAAGGCTTCTGTCATTGATCAGTCACAGGGAGGATATTATAAATAGGAAAAAATCTCACTTTTCATCATTCTCAGCAGGAAAACCATACTGCAGACTTACGAAGTGCTGGGAACACCAAACATGAAAACACATCTTCATGAAAGGAAGGGAAGCCAATACCCCAGGATTTAGAAACTCCCAGACCATTATACTTTTTGCAACCGTCTGGCTGCATTTTGAAACCTCATATTTACCGGCTTGCTCTCAGCTTTCCAGCTGTCCCAGGCGATGGCCTAAAATGAAGATGATAGCTTCAGGTGGGGAATGAGGAGCAGATGGGGATGGTCATAAGGCATGGGGTCCTGTTATCATCACCATGCATTTGATTCCTTAATTATTAAGGAATGAGGGTAGAGAAATTAAAGGAATGTAATGAGCATTTTCAAATGGGCTTTGTTTTTGCAAAGTGCCCATGAGAAAGCACCTGTTCTACTTACATTGTCTCCTGCAAGAACGTTTGAGGGCTTCTGTTTGCTTTTGCTTGTTTCAAATTATTTCTAGAAGGTATTTTTATCTTTAATCACTTAACATTAGTAAAAAGGGTCATATAGTCCTCAAAGGCAAACTGTCCTGCAGAAGCTCCACTTGACTGATTGTATAGCACTGTAGGTAGTCTACGATAAGAATGATAACTGTGCACTTGGGGTGAGTCATCTTAAATTTCTTGCCTTTGGTTTATCTAATTGTATGATAGCAATAATATCAAGACTAGTCATATAGTCAAGCTCACTCCCCCGAATAGGGCAGGTTAGCTGAGATGATTAGAACATTGTATAATAAAAGAGACAATATAGTTTGGATCCTCATATGGATCAACTGATGTAAAAAGTTGCAAATGGCACTACGACAAGTATATCAGTCTGCAAATTTTATCTTATACTCTGCCCAGCCATCTCAAAGATGCCTACTGTTACATGCAATACAAATGGTAGTATGATTACTCTCTGTAGATGTACCCTCCTACCAGGGGAAAAATGATTTGAAATGCAGTGCCTTTTCTTTGTACAAAGGGCTGCTTATGAGAACATGCAAAGGCATTGATGTCCACGTCGAGACCATGGAGACATGAAAGAGTAGAACAAGATTTGAAGACTTGAAGACAGGGTAGAGGAAATATAAAAAGGAGTGGCCAGTTGGGATAGTTAACTATGCAGTAGGGGAAAATTTGAGACATAAATTAGCCTTCATAGATTGAAGTGGATATGGCAGAAAGGAAGGTGCAATCTAGGTGGGGAGCACTGCTGAAGCACAGAAGCATAACATCAGCAAAATTTATGCAATAGAGTATAGCAAGAAAATTTGTATAGATGTGAAGGTTTGTGTTTGATCATTATCTCAAAAATGGTTGGGCTTTTTCTTTGAGTTTCTTAAAGATGTTTGACATTTGCTCACTAAAATGTTGTTTGTTTTTTACATTACTTGGATGAGGCACTTTTATAACAAATTTCAGAGTTACTATGAAACATACTAAACTCATTAAATTCTTTAATTAATTAATTATATTTTGAAAATGGAGGCAATGTAAAAAAAAGATGTCCTACCTTTTCCTAACATGTATTACCATTCCTTTCAATACCCTGCGGACTCTTTGGAACAGGGATTGGCAAAACACAATCTGTGGGCCACATGCAGCTTTCTGCCTTTTTTTGTAAGTAAAGTTTTATTGACACAGAGACATACCCATTCATTTACATATTTCCTATGGCTGCTTTTTTTGCTAAATAGCAGAACTGAGTACAAAACTCTGACAGAGTATGTGAGCTGCAAAGCCTAAAATATTTGCAATCTGAATCTTAACAGAACAAGTTTGACAACCTCTGCTATAGATGACAGTACATGTCAATATTATCAAGAAAGACAATGTGGGCAATCAATCATGAATTAATCTGTTTTAATATATAAATGCAAGAACCAACTACTTTATAGAATGTGATCTCTTTCTTTTCTCTCTTTCTTTTTTTTTCTTAGAAGCCACTACTTTTTCCTACCATCTCTTATTCATAAAAGAGAAAAAAATAGCATAGGTAGAGAATAAAAGACAGTCCTGATGATGACTTGTTCAAATAATAAAATGTTTGGACACACTTCAGGTGTGAAGTGGCTTACACTGATACAACTGAATTTGCCAAATGATTTGATTACAAATTTCTCAATTTGCTTACATTTTTATGAATTTTAAATATCTCCTATAATTTTATTTTTCTCATGATGCCCATCAATGTCACTCAGCTGATAATTGTATATGCCGTATATGAACAAGCCTCTGTGTCTTGAGGTGAGACAATCTCTCAAAGTGAGTTTCCAGCCAATCACTTCTTGTTTGGCTCATAGAATAGTCTAGGGGGTAAATGAATATGTAATCGTATAATTAGGCTAGCACTGTTCATGTTTTTCTTGCAATATTGTCCGGCTGTGCCACACGACAAGGTCACTGAACAGCAATAGGATAAAAACGAAAATAGACTGATTGGAGAAGCTGACGAGAATAACCTGCTGTGGACTGTTTCACATAGACCTGAAACCTCTTGATATCTCCTCCTCAATTAAAGATTTTCCTGGAGTTTCACCCAACCTCTTCTTACTATGTTTATTTCTGCTTTCTTTCACTTTTAGGCAGAATAGGAAGCCACCTAGGTATTTTGATTTGACAGGTATTAGATTTTCAGTCCAGAAAAAAATATGCATCTCACAGCCTGCTCCTGAAATCAAAACTCCCCTATTAATGGATTTTCTCTTGGTAGTAAGGAGCCAGTGCAGGGGTGGGGAACATAGGGAATTCAGTGACAGGTGACCAGGCTTGGGAAACCTCACTGTCCATTGTCTTACCCTATATTACTTCTTTTTCCTGAGCCACGGTTTTTCCAAATGTAAAACTGAAATATGTATAATAACTAATTTGAAGGATATTATAAGGATCAAGTTAGATAATGTATGTGAATAGCTCATTATAAATTATGAAGTTATAATTAAGGCATTGTTTCTCTAAGTGTCCCATTTCAAATCCCAGCTGTCTCATGGAGGCCGGCATGATTCTCACTCTAGTGGTATAATTTTATTAGATCACTTTCCTTTTGACAGTTAAGGGCAGGGCAAGGAGCAATGGTCCTCTAAAGGTGAAAAAGGAAGTATAAAGATAAAATTGGGGGTCACTTTGAATGGGAAAACAAGAAAACATGATGTCTATGTATTTTGAGATAAAGACAAGATTGGGTAACAAAAGTTAAACATAGCCATTGAATGGTGAGCTTACAGCCACTACATACAAACTTCATCTAATTCAAAATTTTACCAAAGTAAAGTACTGATTTCAGTTACTGCTTCTTGTTATAGTCAAGAAAAGGATAACTAATCTGGCAGGGCAAGGAGCAATGGTCCTCTAAAGGTGAAAAAGGAAGTATAAAGATAAAATTGGGGGTCACTTTGAATGGGAAAACAAGAAAACATGATGTCTATGTATTTTGAGATAAAGACAAGATTGGGTAACAAAAGTTAAACATAGCCATTGAATGGTGAGCTTACAGCCACTACATACAAACTTCATCTAATTCAAAATTTTACCAAAGTAAAGTACTGATTTCAGTTACTGCTTCTTGTTATAGTCAAGAAAAGGATAACTAATCTGTTGTAAGTTTTCAACCAAATGGGAAGATTTCAGTAAAAAAAAAAAAAAAAAAAGAATTTCCTAGGGAATGAATGAGCCTCAGGAATATAACTCTGCCCTTGCATAAATAAAATAAATAAATAAAAATTAAAAAAAAATAAAAAAAGAATAGAAGGGCAGACTTGCCAAATACTTATAAATCAAATGTGCCCTCAAATAAGCTGAATTGCTAATAAAGGCATGCAAATAGCCCAGGAAAGAGGCACGTAAATCATTCTGTGTGTAAATCACAGTAAGTGGGTACTAATAAATTTCAGCTTGACTAAAATGGCAAAATTTCAGAGGAATTAGTGGAAGGTGGGAATATTTAGAAAGCAGATGGAATACTGTTAATCATTTGATCAAGTACAACTGGACCCTATAAATTATTTTAACACATTTTCTGCAGTTTCTGGCATTATCAGGAAACCATTCCCATACTAGGTTCATTTTGTAGGTCTAAATGAGACTTTATTTTATATGAATTTCTTCCATATTAGAAAATTCTCTACTCTTTCTATCAAGTCTCCAGTTTGGATTTGAGTCTGTGATTCTGCAGATGCCTTCCTGCTGGGTTTTTCTTGTTTGTTTTTTGTTTTGTTTTTTCCTTTTTTTTTTTTCTTTCCACCTAACTTTACTCAATCTCAAGGCTACTATTCTCATCATGAGAAACATTTTATTCCTCGCCAAACCCTTCACCACTTAATCTCCTCTCTTCCTCCCAAAACTGTTACTAACATGAGTAGTTGTACCATGTAACTCCGAGACATGTTTAAGGATGACTTAGAAGACTTGTCATTTGTTTAGAATTTGTTTTCACCTGCTTTAGTGGCATTTTGTGCCTGTGTCTATCTAACTGGCTGTTGATATCTTCCTCTTTTAAGATTCTGAGAAAGTATATGGCATGATCATTGATTTAATTTGTATTTGACATGATGACACATGGACAAGAGAGCTGTATTTCTAAAACTTTTTAAAGGTGACTGATTTATATTAGCTTTGAGTCACATTTGAGTTTGTTTTATAAACATCCTACTCTTAGTTGGAACACATTTCTGGTAGTTGAATAGTTACCTGAAGGAAAAGGTGGCTTTGCAGCCATCTTTGATCACCAGAGCCATCTCCTGAGTACTATAAATGAGTTTTATTGGCCCAGGCTCAAGCAGATGGAACTGCTTAATCTCCTACTAAAAATACACTGAAAGCAGTGATTTGAGGAACAGAGAACTTTCTTTGAGGCTTATACACATGTAATAACCACCTCCTCGCGGAAATGTATAGTGTGCATCATAGCCCTGAAAAGGCCATTAGTTATGTAAAATTCTGTCTTCTTATGTTTTACACACATCCAAAGCTGCCCAAATATATGCAACACACTTTCTTCTGCAGGACCTGGCAAGAGGCAGAGAACAACATCTGTGGTGCATTGTACACCTGCTTTGGAAAAGTCTCTATTTGGGGGTAATCAAGCCAATGAGGAAGGCTTGATGGGGTTGAGAAATGGAATTTCTGTTGCAGTATCCACTAACTCCTGCCTGGATTTATAACAACAGGTGAGATGTCCCCATCAAGCTCTGTCACTAAGGATTCCAGAACAAACTGATTCTACGAGTTGCAGTCACACACGTACATGTGCACGCACACAGTTGATTCAGCCACATGTGCTAAGTGCCCTAACTTCTACATCTAAGGATGCAGATGAGAGAAGAATCAACAAGGTCTCAACATACTCTGGGTTTTGTCTGGGTCTGGAGGGATGGATTTGGGCAGATAAAAGAGGAGGACAAAAGGCACTGTATGCAGAATGGAATATTTGAGCAAAGTACTAAGACAGGAAAATATAAGATGTGTGAGGAGAATAATAAATGAAATTAAGAGTGATGGCGATGAAGGGTGAAGAGATAGGGAGAGGTCTCATTATGGAGACTTATGAGTGTCTTTCCCTCATGAGTAATGGTAAGCCATAGTAACTCTGGATAGAGTCAGACTAAAGAGTACCGGTTCTGTGACCAAGTGTTAGTAAGATGAGGACAAACCTAGAAATGTGATGAAGTAAACAATAAGACTTCTACGCTGCTTAGAATTAAGAACACATCTCCTGCCACTAAGGACTTAACTCTGCATGGAGTTAGAGCCCTCCTGATATGGCCAGAGGCTTTTCCCTCATCTTGCTGAAAAGTATTCCTATTGGCTTGTATGTCCTAAATTAGGTCTATATCAGATATGTTGTACAGGGTGTACCTTGAGTTTTTCATTTGTTATTTTTGTAAGGAATAATTATTTTTTTTTGCTAATTGACAACATGAAGATAAAGTACTGCAGGGAATTTTCAATGAATAAAGGAGTCTGTGTAAACATATAAAATGCATATTATACAATGTAGTAGTCAAAAACAAAATAGGTTGTATTTATAACAAATTCTGTAAGAATTAGAAAATATGTGGGGCCGACCTCATGGCTCACTCAGAAGAGTGCAGCGCTGGGAGCGCAGTGGTGCTCCCGCCGTGGGTTCGGATCCTATATAGGGATGGCCGGTGCGCTCACTGGCTGAGCGCGGTGTGGGCGACACCACACCGAGGGTTGCGATCCCCTTATCGGTCCAAAAAAAAAAAAAAGAAAGAAAATATGTGAATATATGACTTGGTAAGCTTTTGATGGCTGGGTAAAATGAGGGGACCCCTGGTCTAATGTGATGAGTTAGCTGGCAGAATTTGAATGAGTCCCAGTATATAGTAGGGACAAAAGAGGAGGAAAGAAGACCAGGTTTGCCTTCCATATACTTCTGGCTGGTGCCAGCTCTGCTCAGGCTGACAAATTTCCTTTTGATTCAAACCTACCTGACATAGAAAGTGCTCAGTTTCCCTGGGTTCAAGTTTCATGACACACCTCTGGGTTTCAAGCCATTCCCCAAGATCCTGGCCCTCCCCTAGAGGAAAGTTACTATATCTAGTTAGACCTATTTTTGGCATCAACATGGGAAAATTGAGACCAGGAGGGGCTGGCTTATGCAAATCCAGTGGCTGGGCATGCTCAGTAGAGAGAGGTTATATAACCATGTTAGCTAAGTGTGCTCAGTGGAAGGGGGTTTATCCTTTGAAAGACCTTCCACTAGAGGTGCTAAAAAGCACAGAATGTTCTTGAATATGTTTGGTGTGTGTGATAGGATTTGACTAGTGAACATCCTCCAGAAAGAGACCAACTGAGCATGTGCAAAACTATGTTCCATAACAGGGAACCACCCTCTTAATTTAATATTCATTAGATAGCATGAATATGTGTTAGATAACAAAACCATAAAAGCTGAATCCCAGCAGGAGTCAGGACTGCTGCTCTCTCTCCTAGAGCCAGCCCGCACTCTGCCTGTGGAGTGTGTATATCTTTCTTTTTGTGTCATACTTACTTTCAGCTAGCAGCTGCTCACTCTCTTGAGACAACCTTCACTCTGTACTAAAATTTAAGCATGTGTTTCTTACTTTTTTATTAAACCTGGTGTGGGCCCTGCCAGTCCCCGGAGCTAGGTCGTACTCTGTCTGCCTGAAACTATTTCTTATCTGCTATATTAAACCTGCTCTCACTTTCTACTGTGACTTTGCTCTTGAATTCTTTCCAGTGGCAGAGTCAAGAACTTGGTACGAGTATCGGGTGGGTTGAGGCCTCTATCGGTCCTCCCAGACCCTTCCTCTGGCATCATATCCATTTGATCCAACTCAGATAGATTCATCTCCACCTTGAAGGTTTTTCTGATTGCCTTATTTCGGAGATTGTTTCTCCTTTCCTAATTAGCTCTAGTACTTCTATTCATTCAGCAAATAATGATGTAGTTAGTGCCTGTATGATATCCCTTCTGTCATTAAACGTTACTTAACATGTCATTTTTATTCTATTTATGTACACTAGTCATCTGACTGCCATTCTAAACTGTAAGATGCTTGAGGGCAAAGACAAAAAAACACTGCTCTCCATTCCCTGAAGTGCCAAGGCACAGGGCATAGAGCTGTCATGTGAATGGCTGGTAATTCAGTTTTCTGATCTCCTCCAAGTGTGAAGGAGAATATGAACCTATTTTTCAGCATGAAGCTCCAAAGCTATGGTATTTAATCTCTATCCTAGCTGATAAAACTCTGTTCTTGTTGGTTGACTTTCTAGTTCTAGGAAAAGGTGTATTTTTTCAGCTTGAGCAGCTCAGGTGGCCATGAGTGGAGGAGCTGGACCATCAACAGTGCATTGGACAGAAACAACACTGAATCATTTCACCTCGTCTGAGCTGGAGCCATAGCCGAGAAATCTGTTGTCCCATGGGAGAGCTAGTCATCTATGGCTAATCTCCTTGAAGAGACTAATGTTCTTCTAAAATAAGTTAGAATTCTAAAGGGATGTGTTCTATATGTTGGCAAAGAAAACTTTTGTTTCTAGGAAGAACACATAAACGAAATGGCTTTGGTTTCTGCATTAAATCAACTCATATCAGCAAATATTTGTTGAATACATATTATGTATAGAGTGTTGTGTAGCAAAGACAAAATGTTAATACCCGGTCCTTACTTGGAAATTGCTTGGGAGGAGCTGACATACACCATAATTAACTGAGCTAAAGGCCAATTTTATGGTATGTACATTATTATCATAGGATGCTGAAACTGAGAGAATGGCTGTAGTGGTACTTCTAATATAATCACCCCTGATCACTGTTAAAATGCAGATTTCCAAGCTACACCCCTCCTGTAGTGAAACAGCATGTCTGAACCATGTGCCCAAGTATCAGCTTCTAATGTACATGTAGGTTTGAGATTTGTCCTACCAACTAGAGTGGTGAAGAAAGACATCAGAGAAGAGGTAGAATGAAAGAATCTGAAAGCAGGGTTCTGGCTCCTTCTGTATGAATGATTTCTGTCCTACTTCCCTGGGTCCCTGATCAGTCAAAACCAATGGTTGGTGATAAAATGAGGACAGAATACCTTGCTAATTTTCTTGGAATATTTTTTATTTAACACGAGGGTAGTTCAAAAAGTTCATAGATAGGCTTGTATTCTCTTTCAATTTTATTTCTCCACGAAATTTGTGAAGTACCCTCTTACATAAATTCTGTGCTTGTCATACTAATTATAAGTTCTAATTATGCTCCTCTAAAGTTAATTGCATCATTCTATAGAAATGTGTTCTACCAGAGAAAATGCAGTGTTATTCTAACCATTTTAGTAGCAACAGGCGCAGTGGTCTTATCTCTAAGCACAGCTGCAATAAAGAGGAAAGCCAGGCACCTGTGAGGCAGCTACCACACCTTTGCCTCTACTTTTCAAACTTGTGACTTTATATTTCTGGCCTGAAAGATTTGTAAAATGATCACTGCCTAATGTCATAAACAGCAACAAACACGCACAAACACATGCAGTAGCTGTTACAGAGTAGCCTTGGTGCCAACTCTTGGTGCTAAGTTAAAAACATGATTTTTTAGGTGTGCCGCATGCATGAACAGACACTCGTGAACATGCTTTAGTTTCTTTTTAATGGTCACAAACTTTACTCTAATTTCTTAGGTGACTGAGATGCTAATCAAGCAGTTGAAGATAGAGAACTTAGTGAAAATAACCAAATGTGAATTTGTCCAGAGGGACTCTCAACTTTGAAGAGGGAGAGAAGAAATTGTCATGTTGATTCCACTGGAGACAGCCTTCCTGCTACTAAGCGGTCCCTGAGGATTCGCTACCTGATTTTTTTCTTTGTCAGGTTGGCATCTCGGTGACAAGGAAATTGTAATTAGAATGAATAAAATGAGAGATGTGCCAACTCTGTGCTTATAATTCAGATTGTGACATTAAAGAAACATTGCAGTTTTATTATTTAAAAAAAAAAATTTAAGGAGTTTCAAACAGCTAGTAGGACTTTACCTGCTATAATACCTTGCATAAAACTCAGAAATGTCTTTCTAAAGAAAAAAAAAAAATATATATATATATATATATATATATATATATATATA
>NW_007728425.1:70673-85934 GCF_000696425.1 Galeopterus variegatus | reverse complement strand
AAAATGTCTTTATAAAAAAAAAAAAAAAATATATATATATATATATATATATATATATATATATACACACACACATATATATATGATGTACTTGTTGTACTCCAGATGGTTATATCTTACCTTTTGGAATTTTAGACTGTGTTTGGAAATTGTCTTATTTTTTCAGGCTTGTTCTTGCAATGCACAGGCAATAAAGATTAGGGTAAAGAGGAGACTTGAAGAAAATTCCTGCTATTCTATTGCCCCTAAGCTCAGTGCTGCTGGAAAAGAGTCGGTCGAAGGTAATCTGGGCTGTAATCAACACTATAGCTACTTGAGCATAATGATGGATACAAAAAGGGGTGGGGGCAGAAACTGACTTGTTTTTGAACTGGGCCTTGACTCAGCATAGACCTTGAACAGAATCCCGAAGACTTCTGACAAGACAAATTTTGATGTCTCTTCTCAATCTATTGAAGACTTCAGAATCACTTGGAATTTTGAGGGAATTCAAGAAGGTGACTTATCAATTAGAAACTTGGGAACATTTGCTTGCAATCTTTAAATGATAAAAGCCATTATGCTAAAATGATTTATCCTCTGGTCTCATGTCTAATCTGATGTCTTCACAGAGATAGTAAAGAATTTCTCATTCTTTTTCCTCTATCATATTTGAAGATAAAATGTTCTACTTTCACCTCTGAACAATAAGATTTATATTTATCTTAATTGCATTGTGACTTTTTTTTTCTTGGCCCATCTATGCAATGCTTTTGTACAACTCTGTTCTTATGTGTGTGTTTCTCTTCCTCTCTTCTTTGCCAAATTCTAACCATCCTTAAAAATCAGCTCAGAAGACATCCATTCCAATTTTAAACATGTGTCTAGTGTATAACTGAAGAGGAAATGTTGATCAGGTGGTTGGAAGAATAAGTCTAAAATTCAGACGAAAAATATGAGCTGGAAAAACAAGTTGTCAGCACATAAACAATATTTGAAATAATGAGACTGGATAGGATCACCAAACCAGAACAGGCTCTTACTCCTGTGATTCTTCTATTCCTTGTCTAGTCTAGACTAGAGGTTCTCAATCTTTTTAGACTCACCACCACTTTTGGAGAGTACACAAACATATGACACAGTGGCTTACTTTAAATGTTGCCAAATAGTTGTATTTTTCTTCTAGTAAATTCAGTCGATACTATGAATGAACACATGGGCAATTAATGGAACCATGTGGTATGGTGGCAGTTTTTAGTCACCACTTCCATCCTTGAGAGAACACGCTCAAGCCAACCACTTTTCTTATTGGCACTCTACACGGATTGCTATTCGTAGACAGATTCAACTACTCTATTGAAAGTCACCTTCATGATGCAACACTTTATCTCACGTAGTAAGTCAATCATCTGCCAAACAGACTCAGTCATTCACTTGTCCAGATGTAATAACAGAAGTTGCATTAATTTCACCGTATTTTTCAGATGATTGAGGCTACTTTTTATGCAAAGGAAAAGCAAATGAAAACAAAACAAACAATTTAATATTAATGTTGAATATTTTGGAGGATGTTTTTTAAATAAGTAATATATTTGCCTTCTTAAATAGATAACTCTGTCAATAATTGTATACCTTATTGCGGCCTTGGAATCATCCTATTGAGCTAAAATTATGGTTCTAGATGGTCCAACTCTGTAGACTTGTCCCTCTAGTAATGGTCCTATATTCTGCACTCTGCAGCTCTTTTATATCATGCTAGTATTTCTATCTCCTTTCTTTGCTGTCTGCTGTCACCAGTCATTCTTGTATTTATTAGCATATCTTCTCTGCTTCTAATCTGCTACATCAATTTATACAAACTTTTAAGAGCCAGAGGAGGTTATAGATGTCCTCCATTCAGCAGAGTTAAGAGCATAGTTACTTCTCTTGATACTAAGAAAGTTGGTTGGAAAGAAATTGCTTTTTTTTGGTTTGTTTTTGGTTTTCTTTCCCGACTCCTTCAGCTTCTCCTCCCCAAATGACAATGTTGGAAATTACCTGCTAGCAAGAAGGACATTGTCATAACTGATACAAACATAAGCTTTCCTACTTTTCAAAGGACATTTGGATGTTTTGATGTGGTATATAAAACAACCCAGAGTCAAGAAAATGCATTCTGAAAACAAGTTCCTGTTTGAAATGGCATAAATTAAGAAGGTGTCCTAAATATTAATATTTTCTTGGAAACTAAACTTTTACCTTTGCATAAAATAGTTTCCTTGTAAGAATTAATCTCTGAAGTGAAATTCCCAACAATATTGTTTAAAGTATTTCAGTGTTTACATGGGCATAGGTTTTTATCTTGCTCTTCGTTACAGTTTTTTACCAAAATACATGTCTTTCACCAAATTTCATGTATCTCACCAAAATACATTTATCGAATGAGATAGTAATACCTACAAAACAAGCTGCACTGAATGAGAGCAGTCCTCTGAAGTCAGTCAGTTACCACCCTGCCAGTCAGCTGTGTAATTAGGGCACAAAACTGATTTCTTTAAGCCTCAGTTTCCTAAACTTTCATATATAATAGAAATACAACCTCATAGACTTGAAATTAGAACTCCATGAACTATTGGTAAAGCACAAAGGTAGTGCCTGGCATTTTATCATGCCCAGTGTTATTTAGTTGGATGCATTTATTTTATGAAAAAGGAATTTGAACCCAAATGAATGAAGTGACCCTCATCTGTTTCCCACTTCTTTCAAGGCCAGGTTTTTGCATATATTAACTTATTTAATTCTCACAACTTGGAATATTTTATAATATTCTCATTATAAGGATGATGAATGAGGCTCAGAAAATGTATGTAACATTCAAAAGTACACACATTGTAAGTTGCAGGCGTATAATTCAAAGTCAACACTTTATGTACCACTGAAAGTTGACTAGGCTTCACCTAACATCACATGCAGAGCCTTTCCCGTAATGTTGCCTAACTTTCTAAAATTTTAGGACTATGGAAGGGAGAAATATAAAGGGAAAGTGCTAGGATTCTGGATAACAGGCAGGAAATGTGTACCTTGCCCCCTTTCTAATGAGAGGGGCTTCAAAATGAATAGTTTTTAAGTACAGAAAGAAACTATAGACTCCAACATTTAGCCATTGGCAGAAGAAATCTGTCCCATTTCAACCATCAATCGAAAAGGTACAACTGCTTGCTTCCTATATCAAGTCTGCTTTCTCTTATCCCCACCAAGATCCCCACTACCTAACAGGATTAGAAAGAACAGGGGTATAGAGCAATTCTGTAAGGACAAAAAACAAAGAAAGATTATTATGTAAAAAAATGTTCTGCAAAATTTTAGCAGTGTACATTTATTTTTAAAATTCATACTGCAATCTTTATTTTTGTATGTGGTAAAACATATATAACATAAGGTTTGTCATTTTAAGCATGTTTAAACATAAAATTGGGTGGAATTGATTACATTCACAATGCTGTGTGACCAAAACCTCTATTTCCAAAACATTTTTGTCATCCTAAACACAAACTCTGTACCAATTAAGCAATAACTTCTCCTTATCTTATCCCCAAAATCTACTTCTGTCTCTGAAAATGTTTTTCTTTTTTACTTTTTTAAAATTAATTTACCCATCATTATTGTATATATTTACATAGCACAATGTGATATTTGGGTACAATTTATATAGGGTGCAATGATCATATCAAGGCAATATGCATATTCATCACTTCAAACATTTGTCACCTCATTTTGTTGGGAACATTTGAAATCCTCTCAGTTAGCTACTTAAAATTATACAGTAATTTGGGCCGGCCCGGTGGCGCACTGGAGAGTGCACTGCTTGGGAGTGTGGTGGTGCTCCCGCCGAGGGTTCGGATCCCATGTGGAGACCGGTTCCCGCTCATTGGCTGAGCGCGGTGCGGGCGCAACACCAAGGGTTGCGATCCCGTTACCGGTCAGTAAAAAAGACAAAAAGGAAAAAAATATATATATATATACAGTAATTTGATGTGGGCTGTACTCTTTCCCTATGTTGCTACAGAACACAAGGTCTTATTCTTCCTCTCTCTCTACAATTTTGTGTCCATTGATCTCCCTCTCCCTCTCTCTCTCCTTACCAGTCTCTAGTAACCACCCTTCTGTTTTCTTCTGTGAGATATACTTTTTTAGCTTCCACATGTGAGTGAGAACATGTGGTATCAGCAGTGTATATTTCTAAATATAAGCACCATGTTTGAAAGAGCTCACCATGTCTCTTCCTCCATCACGGTAACTAGGAAGATTCCTGCCTGGATTCTCAGAGACCCCACATTTGTGTACTTCACAGAAATATATTAGGAGAGAGTAGAAGTAAAACACACAGTCATGATGTCCAAAGTAACCTAAATCCTATTTACGATAAAATAATATCATTTACAGATATGCTATGCATTTAACTGAGAAAATGGAAAATGGAGAATACAATGTCAGATTACCTTCTGAAAGACAAGGTGATGCGACATTGCAGAGTGTTTCAACAGAGACTCAAGGTACTTTGGTTTTGAAAATTACAGAGCAAAATGTGTAACCGAATTGAAAGGATTCCATCCTTCTTGAGGCCTTTTTCATTGAATCCCACTCACATGCATCTGACTTTAATATTCAAGACATCTACTGCTGTCACTTCTTGGCAAGTCTATTTGCCAACCCCATTCACCGAGGAGGCAAAATAAGCGGACAAAATCCCTGGGCAGGTTGTGTATCGGAGACTGTATCATCAGGCCCTGGACCTCTAACTCTTGCTGAATAATGCTAAGTGGAAGATAACAAGAAAAATGAGAAAATAAGCAAAACAGAAAACAATACTTCCAATGATTTATATCCTATTTAAATCTTACTTTCCTTAATTATGAACTTTCTCATCAGTATTTCTGAATAATTATAATTATTTCCCCCCTAAGCTATCAACATGTAAACTTACAGATGGTACTAACCTCTCCAGTGCCTTTTTCATTGCTCTGAACTTCTGGTGCCTCTGGAGGAGTCTGGCTTATGGCTTTGTTTTGCCACTAATGATTCTCCTCTTCTTTCTTCTGTGCAGTAAAAGTTGTTTCTTCTCTCACCCCATCACCCCCACCCTGCTATAGTGTGTTAATTTTGAATAGTGGGTACCAGATCCTATAATTCTTACCCTTCTATCCAGGGTAATTATTACTTGCTAAATCCAGATGATCCTTTACAGGTATCAGGATCACCTGGAGAAAAACACCTCCACATGCACCTTGCATATGCCTTTCTCTGATTTCCTTTATAGTTCAAATGCTGAACAAGTTGGAGTATTAATTATTCGATTAAATATTTAACACCTAATGCACACTTTGCCTTGCCTGGTACTCTGCAGAGCATGAAAATGTTAAATAAATGGTCCCCATATTCAAGCAATTTATCTATTGAGGAGATAAGACCAGTACACATGAAAGACCAAACACATAGTTATATAAGTTGAACTACAATATAACAATAATATAATTAATAAAGTTAGTTACCAGTTATAAAATTAGAGTTATCAGATTTTGAACTATGAGTTCAGAGGAGGGAGGTGTCACATTTAGCTAAAGTAAGTAGAAAAAATTTAAAGAAGAAATTAAGTTGGAAGTTGACCTTGTGTTTAAAATCTCATATATAATTATTGCCTCCAGGGCTTCAACAGGCTGTCCTCAAGTCACTTTTTGGTCCTTTGTGACTTATTACATTTACAGTTACCTTCATTGGTTTTCTCCTTTTCATTTCTATGAGTAATATTCATTTTAACTGAACTTTAAAAAAATCCAGCATTTTTAAACACAAATGACTAGCAAAATAAAACATTGCATCCTTTTATAAACTCAATGCTTCAAAAAACAAAGAGTTACTTTATGGGTATTCTCTATATTTTACAATCATATGACCTCTTACCTCCCTTCCCAACTCTGCAAAGAAGTGTGAGTTCATGGGATCAGTGAACGGAGGTCAGATATCTCCAGATATAAAAGTGATGTGATGTAAGATGTGTAGGAAAAAAATTAGATGAAAATAGCAGCATTTCAATTCCCAAGTCAATAAAATCACTTTTAAGATCATAATACTCAATGCAAGCTTTGTCTCCATAAGACATACTTTCCTAAGTTCACATGAAAAGTGAATAAAATAAAAACAATAATTGTACAGGAATTTTTTTTATAACATAGCCAACTTATCTGTGATTACTGAGCCCAATAAAAAAGTAAGGCTTGCCATCTTCTTTTTCTATACAAATCAGTTACACTCAATTTGCCTTAAGTGACACCATGCAGTTAGTTTCATTTCCGTTTTGTGTTTGGGAAATTCTGAATTCATAGGTCTGAAGTCCCTTGCCCTTTCTTCATTCATGGAACAGGTTGTATCATAAAACCAACCCCTTTCAGTTATGGACTGTTTGCTACCAGGATGGTGGTGGCTGGAAACCGAGAAAGGAAATCAAAGTTGCACTTTCTGTGTGCCCAGCAGGCCAAAGTGGTCTAAGGGCTTATTAGTGATTTCATCACTCCATCCATCATTCACTGTGCAACACGGCGTGCACACCCACCAAGAGTACTTTAAAATAAGAAATAAAACTCGATGAACTCACATTCAATTAATATCAGTCATATTATTAATCTTTGCCAGTGCAGGGCTTATCAGGAGATAATTGACCTTGTCAGTGTTCCAAACCTGCTGCATTGCAGTAGGATCTCTCCCTCCCATCACGCTTAATTAGAAAGCAATAAAACCAAAAAAGGGTTTTTTTCTTTTTCCACTTAGCTATAGAATGTCCACTTCCCTCCTGCATTCCCTCTCCAGGAAAGGAATGAGAAAAAATGGATATCATGGATGTATAATCTTCTCAATTAATAAAGTGAAACCAACATCATTGCTCCCCAGGGTATGCCAAATGCACCTGTCTGCAGAACCAGATGACTGATGTCCCTTATGTGCCCAGACGCTTCCTTCTTTCTCCATGTGTTTAAAGAAAACATGATTTTAATTAGACTGTGAAATAGGCACAGGTGGAGAGGAGGGGGTGTTGTCAATTTACTTTTAGGTAAAAGGTGATGCTTTATGACATCCGATCAACTTGGTAACAGAGTTAGTATCATTTTTCTTTCTCAAATTTTCTAAAAGTCAATTGTCCTGGCTGCTAGAATTTCTTTGTTTTTTTTCTGCTATTTCACATTTAACATGCAAGCCTTGAGTGTATACTTTTAACTTTTTCTCACACCAGAATTTGTTAGATGACTGCCTATCAAGCATGGAGTAAATGAATTTTGCGTGTCAAGACCAGGGATGGGCAAAATGACTCCTAAATATATTTTAAGATGAGAAAGTCTATGATTAATTTTGAGGACAACAAGGGTAAATCTATTGGAGTAGATGATGAATAGATCACCCTACTCAAAGTAGGGATCCCAGACACAGATCTTCAAGCAACAGGCTGACAATACAGAGATGTTTCTTGACCCTGCTCCTATGCCTTTCTCTGTTTAGGTGCAATGAGGCATTTCAGCCCCAACAGCTTACATTCTGAAAGAGACAGGACAACCACAGAGAACAATCACATACATGCATTTGGCATTGGAATATATGAGCAGATGTTTGTTCCAGGGTGTGTGAGCACGTTCTTGGTGGAGTATGATTTCAGCAATAGACAACTAACTCCTTAAATTTTGTTTGATCATGTATTTTATTATTCAATTCCCAGGTCACACAGAGACTTTTAGCAAAACCTGAAAAATAGGTGTCAGGGGAAAGTCTGAATAGTCTTAATTCATCAACATAGGCATATCTCATATTTACTATCCAGAGCTATACAGTTGAAAGCTCACTGAAAATTCATAATCCACTTCCTATGTGTATTATCTGAAAACAAAGAGATTATTGAATAATAACAATTATTATAAGTATCTTATTTTGTGTCTTATACACGTAGGAATTCATTTCTTTCCTGTTATGGCTGGTATACAAGCAGAGTATGTCATTTAACCCAATAGGTATTTAGTGAATATCCTCATTGTGGCCAGACCTCTGATTTTTTTTTTTTTTCTCCAACCTGGTCGATCGTGATTGTTGCAGGTTAAACAAGCTTAAAATCAATGCACTGGGTCACAAAGAGTAATGAAAGATGAACAAGAAAAAAATGTTTGATCTGTGACAATTATATGTCAGGAAGCCATCAGGTCAATGTCAAACTCTGGGAAAATGAATGAATTTAGCACTGTTCTCTGATAGGTACAAGGAAAATTGTGCCTTTAGGATGAATGCTCTCACATCAGCTTGCATCACCCCAGCCATGCTGGCTAACCCTTATGGATTTAAATGACCTTCTTTAAGAGCCAATGAGGTAGCCTTTCATAGTACTGTGATTTCTGGGAGGGCAAATTTTTCAAAATGTTTTTTTTTTCATTTCACACAAAAATATTTGCTGAGTGCTCCCTGTGTTTCAGACACTTTTTAAATTATGGTATTTCATTATGTATAAAATAAAACTGTGCCCTCATGCAGTTTACATCCTAGTGAAGAGAGAAAGAAAATAATAAAATAAATAAATAATTGCATATCAAGACCTTTCTGCCTGTTCCACTGTTTCTTCATAGAAGTGAACCAGAGCTTTGCTCCTTAGGAACCCTCATTCTCTAAAGTCAATTCAAGGTGATATATATATATATATATATATATGATTTATATATATATATATATATATAAACAACCAAATGATCCTACAATTTAGAAAATTCACAAAGAGGATAAAGGGGGAGGGAAAAATGGATCAATACATTCAACATAAAAAATAAACTATTTGAATGAATACACCAATAAGATTATAAATGCTATAAGAACACTAGGGTTAGGATAATTAGGATAAATTTTGGTGAGAAGATTACAGTGGAACAAGTTCACACTGGGTTTGCTTACATACCATAACCAAGTTCATGACATTTTCAGATCTTTTAAAACCCGTTATCATAATAGCATAGATACTATTCAGAGATAATTGGAGCCACACAGATTTTTCTGGTTCTTATGCTATTTTATCATCCCTGATTCTTGGAGCTGCAAACTGACACTACTGCAGGCTCATGTGTGCACACTCAAAATTGCTTCTGCTTCAGAGGTTGTTCTGGAAGGTCTGTCATGCACAACACTATGGACATCTTGGTTCTGCTTGCAACTTGCTTTCCCTACTGGGAGCTCATAAAGAGCTGCTGCATCAGTGCTACTAAATCCAGTTATTTTTTTATTGCCTCATTATTATTATTATTGATTATTATGATTTAAAATTTATTGAGTGCAAACAATATGCTATGTGCTATTAGAGGCAGCATCAGATGACCATGCATTTTACAGGACTGCACAAGGCTTCTTGAACAGGGTTACAGGTCATGGTTAACTTGCTGCCATCAACATCCTCACAAGGCAAGGAAACTCATAAGGTCATTCTAAATGCATGGGTCATTCCAAAGATTTACTGAAATGATTTCAGCAAGAACATCGCTGCTTCACGGGGGATCCAGCTAAAGTCAGTCTTGCGTCCTCATTGATCCTCTAAAATGATCAGAAGTGAAAAGAGAGGAGAGTGAAATTGTTCACGGAATTTGGTATATGTTGCTGAATACAATTTGTTTCAAAATATTTTACTTTTCTGATTTCAAAAGTAATGCATGTTAGTTTGTTTGAATCTCAGTTTTCTTATCATTAATTCTTATGTTGTTTTGAGAACTGAAGAATAAGTAAAAAGTTAGGTGTATGTAAATGTTGTACTCATCAAAGAGTTAATGGGGTAGTGAATTGGTAATATGATATGATATTAAGTTAGTAATTAATATTATTTAAAAAGTGATAGAATGTCTTCCTATTATGCTGTCTGCAAATTCAAGCTGCAACACTGGACACTCTACATTTGAAACTACCTTTCCACTTTTGGACATAGTTTCTCTTGATGATTTTGTAATTTATTTTCTGCTTGGCTTTTTTTTTGTTCTTTTTTTTGAGACCGGCCGCACCATGCTCAGCCAGTGAGCGCTGTGAGCGCACCAGTCATCCATATATAGGATCCGAACCCGTAGCGGGAGCGCTACTGCGCTCCCAGCGCCACACTCTCCTGAGTGCGCCATGGGCTCGGCCCTCTGCTTGGCTTTTTTAACAAGACTGAAATGATCCTTGCATATGAAATGTTTGGAAGAGTGCCTGACACATCATGAGTGATCAAAATATTCAGCTGTTGTTAATATTGATCAAAACTTCTGACCTGCAAACTTATGCTCCAGCTGTAAAAGAAACCACAAGAACTAGGATTTACTGCCTGGAAAGAGTTGTTCTCTGCAGGTATTACACGGGAAGGGCAGGAGTGGGGCAGCCAGAGACACCTTTCATGGCCGGCTCAGCTGCCTTTCCTCGCTGCTCTTTCATGTGTCACTGTTATTTCGTTATCTTTGTATGTTCTTATTCTGTGCACTGGCCACTGCATAGCATCATCATCATTACTTTTATAATTATAATCATCATTTTGTTTTACTTTGTTTTCTCAGTATCTCTCAAAAACACGACAATTTGCCCCAAATTGTGGCCATGTAATTTGCTCAAATTTAGACATTTTGTATGTCCAGAAGTCATAAATTCTGTCTTAAATTTTTCCTCCAAAGTAAATCTAAATTATCAGAATGCAAAGTTATGTAAGCCATACAGATATGAATCCTCCCACTCCCCAATGCACACAAACGCACACACACACACACACACGCACACACACGCACACACACACACACACACTGCAGGTCAGGTCACTGGCTCAGTTAGCATATGTGATCACCGAAGTATGGAGATTTGAGACAGAACCGAAAGTCTCAAGCTCTCAGGACACTATCTGCTTTAGCAGAATCCATCCTTTGTGCTGCCTCACCTAAATCTTCTTTCCAGCAATGCCCCACAGCTGATCTTTCACCTCATAAATATTCTGGCTGACCCCTATCTCCCATTGTCTCATGGTCCTTCTCTTTGTCGGAGTAAAACCAATTAGCTAATTAGTAATGAGATGTTAATGTCTAATAATATGTTTGCATTTTAATAGGGAAAAGTAATGTCTTAACTAAAAGGGATGGCTAATGATGGACATTTTGTAATTTTGGCAGACTAAGAGAAGTGTTTGAATAGAAAACCATCTGAGTGCTCTCACATTATGCCCTTACCTGATTAAGCATGTGTTGCATAGAGCCAAAAGAAAAAAAAGAAAAAATTAAGTCAAGAACTCTTAGAGATTTCTGGCTCTGTGTAAAACATGCTTAACACAGAATAGGTTTTTCTTCTACACTTTTCTGGCTACATGTAAAGCAGGCACAGATAGCAGCATCTGGTGTTACGTATGTTAGGTATTACTCATAGAAAAAGAGTATGGCCTTCCCAACTTCAAAATAAAAAGATTCAGATATTTGGAAATAAAGTTTAAAAACACTACCCGTGATTCATGTTATCGCAGCTCTGTTACAGACAGTCTGACTGCTTAGAGCATTTTTTATTATGAAAATTCTTTTATTATTATAACATTTTTTAGGGCATCTAGAAGAAAATATTTTGATATAAACCAGTTGTTTTAGTAATATAAAAGAATACTTCCCCTATTCTTTTTTACTTGCTTTCTACTAGCATTGAGATATAAGTGCTCTTAAATGCACACACACTATGTTTCATAATCAAAAAATACAAGTTGCATTCTATTGTGGTTTAACAAAATGAAATTAGGTTCTCTTATGTTTTCTTGGCTTTGTTTAGGTTGTTCCATCTTAAGGTAGAAATATAATAACATGGTAATTATCTATGGAATGGTGAATGGTGGATAGCCAGATAAAGGAGTAGGCAAACAAAGCAGGTAACCGATCTGTACAGCAATACGTAATCTCACACTAAACTTGGGAATTGTATTGTTGTGCTGTCAAAATGCATTCAGTTCAAACACTGTCCTCAGGAAATGTACAACTGTAAGTAAAAGCAAATTGGAGTAATTTAATCATGGCAAAGCTTATTTTCACATATTCCTTTCTTTGTGGAGTAAAGACAAGTAAAAGATATGTCACAAGCTCACCATGGAGTCATCCCTGAACATGGCAACTCGCGTTGATTTCCATACACTTCGACACCCTGGGGTATTTCATGCTACCGTTACTTAACTGTCCCATGAGAAATGAATTAAGGTATAGTTTCTGCATTTCCACAGAGTTTAGAACACTTCTAGACATAGAGTTACTGTTCAATCATTTCTTCACTTATATCTTAGTCCCTTAATACTTTTAACTACAAACAGCTTTTTTTCTTGGAATTAATTATCAAGAACTCAATGAGATTGGGCCACTAGGAAGCTAGAGTTTTGATTTAAAAAAATAAATAAATAAAGTGTATGTTAAAGACAGAGCTGATTAACCAGTTCATTTGTCTATTTTTCTTCCATCACTTCTTTTTGGGCAAATAATCAAAATCTCTAATATCCTTCCTCTGAACAGACAAGGGAAGTAGTTCATTGTCTCTTAAATAAGGTTAATTGGGAACGCATATAATCCAAGTAATTAAAAATAGGGGATCCCTAGATCATGTGATGAGAAGGATTGATTCTATAATACACTCCTATATAATGCTGGTCCTACCTAAATGAACAGGTAGCAATGTTATAAAATCTTGTTTTCTGTTATCTGTAAAATTAAACTATCCCATTGATATGTTATCTATTATTAGAGGAGTCACAAATCATTGATAAATAAAATAGTAATAATTCACATATTATTTTTAAAGATAGAATAAAACCCTTTATATTTTGTAAGAAATAAAATTGGACAAGAAAATCTGAGTTAAGGAGAAAAACAAGGTCAGGGAAAATAGGTAACCTGCTAGTTATACATCTTGTTAATACCATTGACCACTGTGTCTATCTGGTACATAGTATCAAATAAATATTGATTGAATAAGTAAGTAAATAAATTTCCCACATAAAAGCATGAAAATATTGGATGACCAGGGACTGGTACCTTCAACAAGGAAAAAAAGCTATTGAAGAAGGAATGAACATGTCCTCCCCAAATTTCAACAACTTTATAATTTTACCTAAAGCTAGAACTTATTTCAAATAATATTTAAAACATGGATTCTTATTTTATCTGTGAACTGAATTTGTTCTGGTTCACACTTCGTCTCATTACCATGAGTTAATAAAAAGTAGCTCTACCTCCAGTTCCTAATACCAAATTTTGTAGTATGGAGTATTTCTAAAATTATTTATTTGAGTTGTTATGCTATACAGGCAATTGCATATTTTGTTTTCCTATGTTGATGGCCAGCTTCATTGTATTCCAGATAAAGCAGCACACAAAAAAGGAAACCATGTGGCTATGAAAATGTAAGTGTGTGTGTGTGTATATATATATATATATATATATCTTCAAATTTGCTTGAGAAAGTGGAATATATTTATTAATAATGGAATTTTAAGTATGTAATACAAAATGAAACATTCCTGTGTTGTTTTTTCTTTGATGTGCAAATGTATTTAATGCAGCAGAAATCAATATGTGTGTTTTCTTTGTTTCTCTGAACTCAAGTCTAGTTTTGATAACAGTATGTTCACTAGTATCCCTGGATATGTGTGTGTCCTCATCTGTAGAGCAAACATGAGGTGCGGAACTGCAGAACTCTGCCCTCTGAACAATACTGGCAGGACGGCGCCTCCTGTTTCATGGAGACCCTAAAATGTATTAGTTATGGGAGAATCTAGAGAGACATTTTAATCTGCATCCCCTGGGTTTAAAATATATATATTTGGGTTTTAAAAATTATTACACCATTATACTAATAGGAAAATTAAGTTTTAGGTTTTACTAGGCAAAATCAATAGAATTCATATAATTTCAGCAGTATATTTGGTTGATCTTATTCCAACCCCTACTCTTCTGAAATGCTCCTTAAATTAATCCCTTTATGCTTTATTTGGTTTAACCCAGTGGTTCTTAACTTGAGGTGATTTTGCTACCACCCCTTGAGGACATTTGGCAATGCCTAGAGATATTTTCATTTTTAGCAACATGGAGAGGGATGAAACTGGCATCTAGTAAGTAGAGGACAGGGATGATATTACAACCCTACATGCACAGTTTACTAGACACAATCCCCCTACCTCTGACAGAGACTTATCCAGCCCAAAATGTCAGTAGTGCCGTGGTTGAACTAATCCAGCTTCAGGGAGACATTGTTTTATATCCATTCAGTTTATTCTTTATACACCTTCTTGTTCAATCATGAAGCAAATATGTATGAAAAACTCTTAGAGGCCAGTAACTAAACCAGGGACTAGGATTGTGTGTGTGTGTGTGTGTGTGTGTGTGTGTACACATGCACATGTGTATGACAGAGAGACAG
Organism: Galeopterus variegatus; assembly: GCF_000696425.1. Taxonomy (NCBI): domain Eukaryota; kingdom Metazoa; phylum Chordata; class Mammalia; order Dermoptera; family Cynocephalidae; genus Galeopterus; species Galeopterus variegatus. Next base: position 71,528 of record NW_007728425.1, on the reverse strand, counting down.
AGAGACAGAAAGAGATGAGAGAGAGACATGGAGCTTCTAGACTGGTGCACTGTTCATGATATATCCTTGGTCTACCCTTCTAACACTTTATTGCAGTCTTTTGTGCACCCTCTGTGTTCTGGTCTATCAGTAACTTACTACCCTTCCCTATCCTTTCTTATCCTTCCCTGCAGGTGCTTTATTCCTGTGTCACTTTGCATCCCTTATCAACCCCAACAATCTAAAACTTATGTATAAAAATTTGCCATGTTGAGAGGTTTCTGGGAAGATGGTGACGTTTCCTACCATCTATCTGTCTGCACCGTATATTCATCTCTTTGCCTAGACAATAATTGCTCTGGCATGATATGTCTGACATAACTATTTGGGGACTTTGGAGTCTACCAACAGCTTGCAACTTCCAATGGAAGGTGATAGTAAATTGCAGAAATGTTCAGTCAGTTTGAGGTCTTAACACAGTAACAGCTATCCATCCTCCACCCCTACCCCACAGCAGGTAGGTGTGCATGTGTTTCTGGAGCAACTTACAGAGAGACTGCAGGAGCCAGGGTGGGCAGAAAGGGCCCTGTCCTCCAAACATCAGGAATCTGTGCTCTGATTGCTGATTGCTGCTTCTGATCCCCAAAGGTCAGACAAAGAGGCAGGTTGCCACGATTATTGCACCTATTTCCACTGTTGCAAATTCCTCCACCTCTGACATAAGTGATTTTGGGGATTTAATGAGATGGTACCCTTTCTCCCACCTTTCATTTTCATCATTTGTCCCTACTGGGAACCAGGCATTAAAGACCAGGACATTCGAAAGCAACTATACATATATATATATATATATATATATATATATATATATATATA
>NW_007728425.1:60981-70447 GCF_000696425.1 Galeopterus variegatus | reverse complement strand
TATATATATATATATATATATATATATATATATATATATGAGGAAAATTCGACAGTAAAGTGACTGTACCTGCCCAGGGAAAGGTGTAGGCTCAGAAAAGATCTAAGATGACTTTAAGTTTATATCTCAGGCTTATTCTTGGCACAGATATAGCCTACAACAATGAAAAAAATAAAAATTAAAAAAAAAACAATAACAGAAAAACAGTAGACCCTGGGGAAGGGAGAGAATATGATTTCCAGGGTTACTGCATTATTAGTTTCAAATTTCCAGTTTTCAGCAACAACAACAACACAAACATAAGGTATGCAAATAAACAGAAAAGTGTGGTTTGTTCAAAAGGGGAAAATGTAAGAAAACTGTCCATTAAATAGACCTAATGGCAAATCTACTAGACAAAGACTTTTAAACAACTATCATAAAGATGCTCAAAGAACTAGAGGAAGATATGAAAAAAGTCAAAAAGCAACTTAAGAAGAAAAATAAAAGAAAAATAAAGAAACAGAAAACCTAAAACAAAATCTAAAGTAAATTCTGGAGCCAAAAAGTACAATAACTGAAATAAAAAATAATAATAAAAAATTCACTAAAAAAATTGAAAGGCAGATTTGAGCAGGTATAAGAAAGAAACAGCAAACATGAAGATAGGGCAATTAAAACTACTGGGTCTAAATACACTATTCACTGTTAGTATATAGAAATGAGACTGATTTTTGCATATTAATTTTGTATCCTGATAATTTGCTGAATTCATTTATTAGTTTTAACTTTTTTGTGGAATCTTGAGATACAAGGGTTTTCTACATACAAGATCATATTTTCTGTGAACAGACAATATTCTTTTCCAATTTGCCTTCATTTAGTGTTTTTTTCTTGCCTAATATCTCTAGCTGGAATTTTCAGTACTATGCTGAAGAAAAGTGGCAAAAGTGGGCACCCTTTTCTTGTTTCTGATCTTAGAAGAAAAGCTTTCAGTCTTTTAACATTAATATGATGTTTGCTGTTGGGTTTTCATATATGGCTATTATTATGTTGAAGTTGTTTCACTTTATTCGTAGTCTGTTCAGAGTTTTTAATAATAAACCTGTGTTGAATTTTGTCAAATGCATTTTCTGAATCTATTAAGATGATCATGTGGTCCCCCCCCCCACTTTATTCTGTTGACGTAGTATGTTACATTGATTGATTTTCTATGTTGAACCATCCTTGCATTCCAGGAGTAAATTCCACTTGGCCATATGCTACTGAATTTAGTTTCCTAATATTTTGTTGAGAATTTTTTTTTTCTTACCGATATTCATATGGAATAATGATCTGTGGTTTTCTTTTAGTGACTTTGTCTGGCTTTGGTATTAAGGTAGTGCTAGCCTCATACAATGAGTTAGAAAGTTTTTACTTCTCTTGAATTTTTTGAAAATGTTTGAGAAGGATTGGTGTCAGTTCTTTAAATATTTAGTAGAATTCACCAGCAAAGCCATCAGGTCCAGGGTGGATATATGGTAGTAATGGTTTTACAACATTATGCATTTACTTAATACCAATGAACTGAACACTTAAGAATGGTTAAGATGATAAATTTTATATTATGTCTTTTCTTACAATTTTAAGAATTGGAAAAAAAATCGCTCCCATGCTTTTGATTAATTTTTATTTTGAACAACTTTAAAATTTCATGCATTTCTTACTTCTGTTGTATTCCTTTATACATGAAAATTTTACCTCACTAGATAGTAAGCTTTTAAAAACAGTAGCCAAGCTTTATGAGATTTTGTAACATTTTGTTAACTGGCATTTCATTTTGAATAAATTTGTGGGTTTATTAATTTCATAAAAATAATGATAAAACTATAATTTATGGAGACCTTACTAAGTATAAACTGTGCAAAAGTTTTATATACACTATACTGTCTAATGATTATTACAATATCATGGGATACTACTCGTGAATATAACCATTTAACAGATAGGGAAACTGAAACACAGAAAGATATGTTTTATTTCAAAATGACTTAGCTATAGGGTATAAATGATTTGGTGTAAGGATGCGAACTCATCTCTGTCCAATGGCAAAGTCAAAATTGTAAACCATAATGCTACATTTGGCAATCACAGTGGCAATGGTAGCCATTATGGCCAGATGATTATCGCCTCCCAAGATAGCACATTCTAGTCTCTGGAACATGTAAACTAGCTTATTTGGAAAAAGAATCTGTGCTTATGTGATTAAGTGAAAGATCTTGAGGTCAAGAGATTATACTGGATTATCTGGGTGTGCCCTAGATGCAATCATAGATGTTCACATAAGAGGAAGGCAGAGAGAGATTTGACACAATGATAGGAGACCAGGCAACGTGTTTACAGAGGCAGAGTTTGGAGTTATGCAGGAAGAAGCCATAGAATGCCAGCATCCACTAAAAGTTGGAAGAGGCAAAAAAGGATTTTCTCCTAGAACCACCAGAGGATATGGTTTTGCTGACAACTTGATTTTGGAACAGTGATACTAATTTTAGACTTCTGGCCCATAGAATAGGGAGGGAATACATTACTGTTGTTGTAAGCTATCACTTTTTTTGTGGGGTTTTTTTTGTTGTTGTTTTGTTTTTGTTGTTTGTTGTTTTTACAGCAGCCATAGGAAATGAATACAGTTGTCACCTGTTAACTGCCCATTTTGTATCAGTCCAGCAAGATCATAACAGTCCAAACCCCAGGATGAAAATTCTCATTTTATCTAGGAAAGTCAGTAGAATCCATGTTTATTTGTTGTTGTGGTGGTGGTTGTTGCTATATATTTTTTTTTCACTTCAAAAGTTGGAAATGTCTTCTGAATACAGAAGTATACCTTTTTAACCATTAATATTTAATTTATTCCTGTCTTTCTACTTCCCAATCCATTCAACGCCTGCAGAACAGATTTCATACCTCTTCTACACTTGACCCTTTAGTAATACTTCTTTTTATTTGCTTTACATTTTTCACAATTTTATATTTCACTTAATTCTATTACAATTATTTGTCATATAAGCTTCATTCATTCTAAAAAATCTCAGTAATATATCAAATATTAACATGTTTATTGGGCACAAGCTATAAGCAAGAGACTGTACAACCACCTTTTGTAAGCCAAGCACACAGGGGCTTTACACTGGAGAATCTTATAATTTGTTGGAGGAATTACAGGATAAGCATACAGCAAGACTTCTTTTAGGTGCACTTAAAGACTACTACAGAACACACTCTGTGATTAAGTAGCAAATGATTTATACAGACAACTACTGAAGTAACATTCCGTAGGGAATGTTGCTTCCTACTGGGGAAGGAAAAATCTCTGAAGCACAATTTATCTCCTCCGAGTCTTTCCTCACCTGGAGTTATAAGTGGTCTGTCTTTGAATGGCAACATCTCCTAAAGTCCTACAAATTATGATCCTATGACCACTTTAATGCATGTTTACATTCACCAGTTCTGAGAAGTACCTGGTTTCTATAAGGTTTTTCAATCTGAAGTCTGTGTTACATAGCACACACTATTCTAGAACTCAGACTTTCTTTAAATAATCAGCTTCCCAAGTCCAATTCATAACCCTGGATGCATTTTTTTCATATCCTTTATGCCCAATATGTATAGTCATATAACTTAAAGGTGTTCAAAAGTTGAAAATTTAATGTAATTAAATGATGGCAACATATCTTGTCAGTAATAGCACAGAAATATTTGGTGACCCATTTGTGTTTCATATAGAATTAAAAGGAGCAAATCCTCCTCACAGGAGCTGAGTCTTGCTGATAAAGGAGGATTCATTAAGAATTATTTAGCCACATTCACAACGGTAGCCATGCAGAGGTAGAGCTTAAGAGAAAAAGGTTTTGAGACCAGCCGGAGTCTTCAGGGGGAAAAAAAAAAAAATCTTCTCTATAGCAAAAAAAAGAAAAAGAAAAAGAAAAAGAAAAAGAAAAAGAAAGAAAGAAAAAGAAAAAGAAAAAAAAAAAAAATCTTCTCTATAGCAAAAAAAAGAAAAAGAAAAAGAAAAAGAAAAAGAAAGAAAGAAAAAGAAAAAGAAAAAAAAAGAAAGAAAGAAGGAGAAAAGAAGCAACATTTCAGTGAAATCTTCAAGAAACCAGCTAGAATTTCAATAGCATTTTTCTGAATAGAAATAGGTGGTCTCTGACACTGGTGTTTACCCCATCGTTTAGGTATGAAAGTCACCTTCCAGAGGGAGCTATATGAAGGAGAAATAGAGATGGCAGAAGCCAGGCAGAGCACAAAGGAGCAACAGGAAACCCTTTAACTAGAGAGTAAAAACACTCAATTGACTGGATAAAAGAGAAAGGAGTGGCAGGTGAGTAGAAAGGGCAGGAGATGTATGGCTATGTGGTAGGAATAGTCAAATGATTACCATCTACCTCAAATATGTCTTGCTTCTTTATCCCTCTCAGATTTTGTTGTTGCACTAATTCTATTCTATACTGTCTTGCACCTTTCCTGCCCCAGGTTGATGATCTAGGCAATTCTTTGCCTGTTCAGCCCCATGTGATTTGAATGAGTTTTTATATCTCTTACATATGTTTGGATAGATTTATGTCTTGCCTTCACCACTAAATTGCTATATCCTTAAGGCAAGACATCATTCAGTCATTCATTCTAAATTACATATTAAAAGATGAATGCGTACCAGAACCGTGCTAGCACATTTAATAAGACACTCTGAGATCACACAGTCTACTGGATGAGAGGGAAACATAGACTAATGAATTTACTACTGTATAGTCAGGTACAACATTTGAGAGGTTTTGTTTTTTTTTGAAATTTTTTATTCTTGTCTCTGTGTATTATTACTTAATTAAAATTTTTTCTGTCCATCCATCCTTATTTTATGAGGTGCAAGTCTTTTCAGATCAAAAGAAGGGATGAAAAACTGGAATACCAAATGGAGTGAATTTTGTAGCAAACTTATAAAAGAGGATAAAAGAAGTAAAAAATTGAATGTAGAAGGGTTTATTAGTGTATAAATGAGATATAATTGACACATCATAAAATGTACATATTTAAAGTGTGCAATTTTAGTTTCGATGTATGTATACCTCTGTGAAACCATCACTACAATCAAAATCATGAACTTATACATAACTTCCATAAGATTCCTTTTACCCTTTATAATGTTTCCCTTTTAATCATTTCCAGGCATCCGCTGATCTGCTTTTTGTCACTATAGATTAATTTGCTTTCGTAAGATCTGTTTTTTAAAATGTGGAATCATATAGTATATGTTCGAAATAGCAAAACTAGATTGATATTTAGCCATGTTTTGTGGATCAATAGTTCCTTACATTTTATTTACATTGTTTTCAGATTTTGTTCATTATAAATAGAATTGCTATAAACACCCCTGTATGAGTCTTTGCAGGTCTTTCTATAGATATTTACTTTCCCCCTGCACCTTTATGTAGATGCAAAGATATTTAGGAGTGAGTGAACTGTTTGGCTAATATGGTTGGTGTATGTTTAACTTTTAAGAAACTGGGGCCGACCCCGTGGTGCACTGGGGAGAGTGCAGTGCTGGGAGCACAGCGACGCTCCCGCCACGGGTTTGGATCCTATATAGGAATGGCCGGTGCGCACACTGGCTGAGCGCGGTGCGGGCGAAACCACACCAAGGGTTGTGATCCCCTTACCCGTCACACACACACACGCAAAAAAGAAACTGACCAACCGTTATTCAAAGTGGTTATGCCATTTTATATTTCCAACAACTGTATGAGAGTTACAGTTTATCTGTATGCTCACCAACACTTGGCATTTTCAGTCTTTTCAGTTTTAGACACTTTAATAACTGTGCACTGGTATCCTATTGTAGTTTTAGTTTAGATTTCTCTGATGGCTAGTGTTTTTTAGCATATTTTCATATACTTATTTGCCATTTGTATGAATAAATATTATTTCCTAAAGTGTCTGTTCAAACATTTTGTCTGTTTAAAAAAATATGTTGTTTATTTTCTTATTTGTGAGCTTGAAGAGTTCTTTATATATTTAGGATACACATTCATTATTAGATATATGTTTTGTAATTTTTTTTCCCAATTGGTTCTTGTCTTTCATTCTCCTTACAACATATTTTGATGGAAAGAAGGTTTTAATATTGATGAAGTCCAATTTATTATTTTTTCAAACAGACATGCTTTTGATGTTTTATCTAAAAAAAATTTGCCTAAACTAAGGTCACAAAGATTTTCTCCTGTTTTCTTCTTCAAGCTTCTTAATGTCTATAATCCATTTTGAGTTAATTTTTAGATACAGATCACTTTTTTGTTGTTTTGTTTTCTTTGTGTATGTGTGTGCATGAGTGTGAATGTATGTGTGTATGTATGAATAATGAATTATTCCAAAGCCATCTGTTAAAAAACTATCCTTTCTTCATTGAATTAACTTATTTCTTTTATCGAAAACCTGTTTTTCATGCCACTGATTTTCGTAAATCTTAAAATTATAAATTTCATGTTCTGCCTATTTTACCACAATGAAAACAGAATCATCAGGTTATAAACGTGATGAAAAATCAGTTGACCAAACATATGTGTGTCTGTTTCCACACTTTCTATTCTGTTTTACTTATATGGCTGTCTTTACTTCAATGCCACAATATTTTGATAACTCTAGCTTTATGATTGTTGCATGATCAGATAGTGTTAGACTTTCAACTATGTACATTTTCAAAGTTATTTTGGCCACACTAGGTCTTTTGCATTTTCATGTGAACTTTTAGAATTGTTCTGACAATGTTTATAGAAAAGCCAGCTGAGATTTTGATTGGAATTGCAAACAATCTACAAACTAATTTGGTGATAACTGACATCTTAACAACACACAGTCTTCTGACCCATAAACAAAGTATGACTCTATTTATTCAGTTTTTAAATTTATCTCTTCAGTGTTTCATAGCTTCAGTAAACAGATTTATCACATCTCCTGTCATATTTATAGCTATTTCATTTTTATGGTATTATAAATCTTATTCTTAAAATTTCAATTTTCAATTGTTTTTGCTAGTGTGTCAAAATACAATTGATTTTGATAAATTTATCTTCTATCCTGTTATCTTGTTCAACAAGCTTACTGGTCTAGTAGCTTCTTTTGTAGATTTCATTAGATTCTACAATAGACAATCATGTTTTCTATGAATAAAGACAGTCTTACTTTCTGCTTTCCAATCTGGATGGCTTTTATTTTCTTCATTGTACTGACCAGAAATTTTAGCAGACATCCTTATCTTGTTCTGATCTTAGGAAACAAACATTTAGTTTTCCAACAATTAAGCATGATGTTAACTGTATGTTTTTTGCATATATTATTTTTAAGTTAGAGGAAGTTCTCTCTGTTCCTAACTTGCCAAGAGTTTATAACTGGAATGAATACTGGATTATGTAAAATGCTTTTCCTGTGTCTATTGGTATGGTAATAAAATTTTGTTGTTGTTGTTGTTTTTAGTCTATTAATATAATGAATCACATGCTAAGTCAATCTTGCATTCCTGGGATAAACTTTATCTGGTAAAGATATATCACATTTCACATAAAATTTTACTGGACTTATTAAATTTTGTTTTGAATCAAGATTTATAAGACAGTTGAAATGTGTACTTTTTTATTTTTATTTTTTATTTTTTGTAAAGTTATTGGCTGGTTTGGGTAGCAGACAATGCTGGTTTCTAAGAATTAGTTGGAAAGAATTCCCTCCTTTAAATTTTCTAGAAGAGTATTTATAGAATGTACATTATTTCTGCCTTAAATGTCATAATTCACCAGTAAAACCAACTGGACCAGGAGTTTTCTTTGTAGGAAAGTTTTAAATACAAATTCAACTTTAAAAAATTAATACAAGGCTATTCACGACATATATTTCTTTTTGAGTGATCTTTGGTAGTTTATGTCTTTTATGAAATTTTCTCATTTTGTGTAAGTTGTAATTTATAGATGTAATGTTGTTCATTGCATTACATTATTATCCTTGTAATATTATGTTATTGATATTCATTTTAATTCCTTATGGTCAGAAAACATACTTTGTATGAATTGAATTCTTCTGAATGTCATGAACCTTGGTTAATAATGCAATATATGATCTATCTTAGAACTTATCCTTGTGTACTTGAAAAAAATATGATTCTGTTGTTTTGGGATGGAATGTTCCATATTTGTCAGTTAAATTAAGTTGGTTGACAGTGTTGTTCAAATCTGTTTTATCCTTACTGATTTTCTTTTTACTTCTTCTATCCATTTATTGAGTGAAGAACATAAAAAAATCTTTAAAGATACTGTGGATTTTTTAATATCTCCTCAGTTCCAACAGTTTTTGCTTTATGTATTTTGAAGTTCTGTTATCAGGACATAAATATTTAAAACTTTTCTGTTCTCTTGACTAATTGACCAATTTATCATTATGAAAATAATTTTTTTATCTTTTTTAATATTCTTTATTAAAATCTAACTTGTCTGACATTAATAGAATACATTACAGATTTATTTTTACTAAAGTTTATATGATCTATCATATTGTATACTTTTACCTGCAACCTATTTGCAGTTTTGTATTTAAAGCACATTTTTTACAAGTGGTATATAGTTGTGTCTTGCTTTTTATTCATGTTTTCATTTTTATTAGGGTTGTTTATTTTATTTTGCTTTGCTTTGTTTTGTTTTTAAAACAAAAGGATTTATTTTCATATCTTTTTTATAGTTTTTCTTTGCTTTTAAAAAGAAAAAAATGCACATCATTATTAGGAGTGCATCAACTACTTGTATTTAATATAATACTGGAGTTTAGGTTTAGACTAATCATCTTACAATTTGTTTTCTATTAGTTTAAAAATTCAAAAAAAAATCTTATAAATAATTTTTTCATTTAGTTACCACTTTCAGTGTTGTTACTACTCTGTGTAGATTCATATTTCCATCTGTTATTATTTTCTATCTCTATGAAGAATTTTCTCTATCATTTTGTAGTGCTGATAAATTCTTTCAGCTTTTGTACACCTGAAAATGACTTTACTTCATCTTCATTCTTGAAATATATGTCCTTCTTCTCCTCTGGCTTTAAAAAATATATATCTTTATCACTTGTTTTGAGCAATTTGATTGTGATGCACCTTAGGGCAGTTTAAGAAAAAGTTTCTTTCTCTTGGAGCACATTTGAGATTCTTGGATCTGCAGGCCTATAGTTTTCATCAAATTTGAAGCATTCTGGCCATTATTTCTTGATAAATTCCCCACTTTTCACTTTTGGGGGGGTGAGGGTGGAGACTCTAATTATATGTAAAAAAAGCCACATGATGTTCCACAGCTCACTTTCTCTCTGTGTTTCTCTTTGTGTTTTTCTCTCTTTCTGTACATATATATATATATATATATATATATATATATACACACATATATATAGATATATAAAGTTTTGTCTTTATTTTTCTCTCTCTCTCTTT
>NW_007728425.1:22293-60801 GCF_000696425.1 Galeopterus variegatus | reverse complement strand
TATATATATATATATATATATATATATATATATGTACATACACTCTGTTTTCTCTCTTTGTTTCCTTTTTGGATAGTTTCTGTTGCTATATCTTCAAGTTTGTTAATTATTTTTTCTGTCTAATCTGCCTTTAATTTCACCCCGAAGTTTTTTTTTTTTTTCAGTTATCATAGTTATTATCTTTTGAACTTTTATTTGCGTCACTTTTATATATTTCATGCCTGTGCCTAACCTTTTGAACTTATGGAATACAGTTATAAGAACTGTATTTAACATTTTTGTCTAAAAGTTCTAAGATCTGTGTCAGTTCATGGTCAGTTTCAATTGATAGATTATTCTCTCCATTGTGGATAATGTTTTCCTGCTTCCATTCATGCCTGGTATAATTTAATTGGATGGCTAATGTTGTAAAATTCACTACCTTGAGTGCTGGATCTTGTAGATATTTTGAGCTTCATTCTGGGATGAACATAAATTATTTAAAAAGTGATATTTTTAGGCTTGATCCTTTTAATGCTGGCTAGACAGGTCTAGGACAGTGCTCATTCTATGGTTCTTCCCCACTACTGGGGTGAGATCTTCCTGAGTGTTTTATCTAAAACCCCATGAACTGTAAGTTTTCTCCAGTCCATATAATGCGAATGACACTATTCCCAGGTGTGGATAATGTTGGGTGCTGTTCCTGCTAATTCTTTCAGTTCATTTTTACTATAGTTTCAAATATTTTTCTCATAGGGTTGCACTTATTAGTACAATAACAACTGCTGAGTGCCTAGGTGGAACCTTCTACAGATTTCGGGCAATCTCTCTCTGCAGAGTCTTTTCTCTCTTGTACTCTAGCTGCCTTGGTCTCCCTGAAATTTTAGCTTTATCTCCTCTAGTGAATAAATCCACCAGACTCTGCCTGGATGCCATGAAGCCCAGAAATTCTCATAGCAGTAAGCTGGGGGAAATAATATGGCTCGCATGTTTGTTTTCTAACTCTCAAAGACAACTCTACTTTGCCACATAATGTTCGGTGTCATAAAAACTGTTTTTAGTAGGATTTGTCATCTTTTTACTTGTAGCTTCAGAAAGGAAGGCAGATCTTGCCCTGTTACTCCATCTTGGGCAGAAGCAAGAGTTGAAAATTATTAGCATTTATACTGAAGTAACTGAGAAAACAGCTATGGTTAAGGGAAAAGAAACAACAGATTTAAATTTCAGAGGAAAAATGAGGCTAAATTGTTTATTAATTTCCTGGATTCATAAACGTAGAAAGATGACAGTATCCAAGATGAGAATGTTTTGATGCAATTATTATTTATGACAAGACCCATAGCTTTCCATATGAGGTCTTAACTTCTTTATCGGCCTTGTTTTATACCCTGATATTACATTGAGATGCTGGAATATAAACAATAGGGATACACTGATGCAGGTAAATGAATAGTGTACCTATTGTTATAACGTTTGCCAACAAATTAATAATATGATTGGAATGAGTAAGTACTTTGTAAACTACTGAGCATTGTTTGTTATATATTTGAAGTACTTTGCTGGATATCCCATTTTATCCTCTGAACTTATCTACCCTCTTCACTCTGCTCAGTGTTCAGGGAAGTCAACCTGTATTGAATGGACCAGCTGCTTTCTTATCTTCTCCTTTCTGGCTGGTTTTGGGCAGTGCAATGGGAGGAACCAGTAGAAGACCAAAAAGGAAGATGAGAGACAAGTTGGGGTGTTTATTCCCCAGCTTGCTTCTTGTATTGCCACAGGTGCATAGTAGCTGCATTCATTTTCCAAAGGATACACAGTCCTTGTGTGGTGGACCATGACTAAAAGAATAGTATAGTTCTCTCTCTGAGTTTTTGTAATTGATCCCTTCATTTGCCCTGTAGCTTATGGCTTTTAATGCCTATTGTTGCTAGCTGCTGGAAGCTTCACTATCCCTTGTCATTTTCTCTTAAATCTGCTCAAACCTTTTAAAAATTGTCTTTCTTAAAAAAAAAAAAGAAATAAAAAATGGAAAATACCACAATAATGCAATGAACTTTCAGAAGCAGAGAGCAAATCTATGGCTACTAGAGTTGGAAGAGGGGAAAAAGGGGAATTGGGGAGAGATTGGGTAAGGAACTCAAGAATAATCCCTGGCTGTACACATTCACTGTTCTGTGTTACAGTAGAGCATCTCCCCCTCCATGCTTACCCTTGCTGTCTTTCCATGATCCACTTAATGGCTACTTTCATCAAGGTTTCTGGACTAGAGTACCACACATTCCTTATTTCAATGGATTCTGTTAAGGTCAGAATCACATGTAGTCAAAAAGAATCATCTGCTTTGTGCATGTGTTTTGTAGACAGTGCAAGGCTATTGAGGAAAAATATTATGCCTTTTACTTCTTTTGTAGAACAGCTCTGGGCTTCTCTTGAAGTGAATTCAATTCAATTTCTGAATGGGGTATGTGCCTGTGCAGAGTTATAAAACCTGATTCTTATTTCAATTATTCTACTAAATGGCCGTGTGATCTTGGATAACTCATTTTCAGACCTTTCTACAAAATGAACTCATTAAATCAGATTATCTCCAAGGTCTCTTTTATTTCGGCAATGGTATAATTTTTGCTGTAACTTTTACATAGTAACAGAGGAGTAGAATCATATGGCATCATCTGTATATTGAACTCTTTATCTGAAATCCTCAAAGAGTAGTCATCAGTATGTTCTAAGCTGAAAACTCATGTTTATTTTATTTTTTTTCTTGAATACTAGAAGTTTATTATGGATAACTACCCCCAAACTGGTAAGCTTATTTGAAACTCTGGAAACAACTAGTATTTAAACCTCTTGGACTTCCAAATTGGGCAGTGAATTGTATGACAAGAGGTTTTCTCCTGAGATTTCTTATGTTTGCTGCTTCTGGCAGGTTGGAATTAGAGTGAGAAAAGCCAGTTTTGTGATACCTTGTTACTGCCGCTCCCAGGTGGAGTTCAGAAGTGTAGACACAATGGCAGCGGTGATGAAAACATAACAAAAGAATTTAATCAAATTTTATTGGCTCTCTAAAAGCTTGCAGGCCTAGCTCCATGGTTGCCTATATTTATTTATATATTGCATTTGTAAAATGAACTTTCTCCTTGGGGAGGAAGAGGAAGTTATGTAATTACCAGTTGGAAACGACTACATCTGTGCCAGTGAAGCAAAATATCTCAGATTCTAAGTGGTGGCAAAATGTGATATTGAGAGGGGATAACATCAACCTCTTTTTATTAAAATCCTGACTATGGGATATCAAAATTATCTATAATCCTTATTTATACTTCAGCCGTGGTTTTCAGTGTTAATTTTTACTAGTTTCTCCCAGTGAAGTCTTTTCCAGGTTCTCTTAGCTAAACCCACTTTTAGCTCCATTCATGTCCTCATCTTGGTTCCCTGACCAGGTAAAGCAAAAATAGTTTCCTTCCCAGAGCAGGTGTCTTATGTTCCACCAGTTACTACAGGTTTTTCTTTAAATACTCTTTCCTTACATGATCCTATACCTGTGTCTTCATCTTGACAAAAGCCAAAGATGAAACTTTTGCACTAGTCCTTATACATATGTCAGTAAGCTCATAGGAATAGGATTTTTTTTTCCTCTGATTCCCAGCTCTAAATCTTATTGCCAACCCTTCTGTCAGTAAGATCTTCTCAATATTAACTGTCTTCAGCTTGCTGATATTCTAAAAATCACTAGCGCTAATGCCCTGCCCATGTACTCTGTGCACTTGGAAGCCTACCCTGCCGCTTGTACATGTATCTATCCTGAAGCATGTCTTAGCTGCCAAGTTCAACCTTCATTCCTTTCCTTTCCTCAGTGAGAGGTTGTATTTTAGAACCTAATTACCACTCCTTATCTTTACTGCCTTTCCTGTTTTGATTCTTTTGTCCATTGTGTTTTGTACCCAAGAAAAAATATGTAATTATTGTCGCTTCCACTTTTCATGCCCGTGTTATGGTCTATCTCCATTGGAAAACCACTTGCTATGGTATAATCATCTCAGTCTTTGCATTTGTGCAATTATCAATAATTCAGTACTTTTTAGTATACATTTTGTACCCTTGTTCACTCATGTATATTTTCCAATCAAAATCACAAATTTCTGAGGGATGACATTGTTGTCCATCTTTTCTATCATCTACTATATCTAGCATGCCATTATTGCTTAGTAAAAAGTCTCAGTGTTACTTTTAGACTTAAACATTTGAACAATTTAATGTAAGATATAGATTTTACTTAAAATATATACTTCTGTGTATTTATCTCATTTAGTTCAACAAATTTTTATTGAGCAATTTACATAGTGTCTTATATACAGTAAACCTTCACTAAATATTTAGACATAGGATAATGTCCCCAATTTTAACTATTTATCTGTACAATAAGTGGAGCCCAAGCAAGAGAGGAGAGAATAAATAACTTCTAAAACATTTTCTGGTTTGTTAATCCCAGTTATCTACATTTTAATTTTAGAGCAGATATAATTAAAATAGGGCAGAACTTCATTTGAGAACCTGGTGCAAGATTCTATTGCTGAAGGTGGCACTCCGTTGAACATGAATACATCACATATTAGAAAGTAAGGAATCTAGTTTTGTGAGGCTCGCCTAGTCTTTTTTCATTCCCTTTGCCCACTTATGGGACAATTCTTGAGGGTCCTCAAAGAGGCTTTAATAAAGCTGAATTCGGATATTTTGTACATCATTATGGTGGAGTGGCTTTCAGGGATATAGTGGTTATTTTATGATTCAGAACATGTACACCAAAAAACAAGATGTGAAGAGTAAACAGGAGCTCTTAAAGAAGACATACTGATAGTGAATAAATACATTAAAGAGTTTCAACATGACTAGCCACCAGGGAAATTCAAACTAAAACCACAATGAGATACCACTACATACTTATTAGATTAAAAAAAGAAAGTAAAACTGGCAACACCAAATACTAGCAAGCATGTGAAACAACTCTGCTAGTAGGAATGAAAAATGGTGCAGTGGGTTAGGAAGATAATTTCTTAAAAAGTTAAATTACATTTACCTATGACCGGACAATCTTACCTCTAGGTATTTACCCAAGAGAAATGACAATATTTGTGTACACAGAAACCTGTTCATAATATTTATAGCATCTTCATTTATAATTGCCCCAAAATGGAAACAACAAAATATCTTTCAACTGATAAATAGATACATTAACTACAGTAAACCCCTACAATGGAATACTACCCATCAACAAAAATGAACAAACGGCTGATATGCCAAACGTCATGGATGAATTTCAAACGTGCCATAATAGGTTAAAGAAACCCTACTCCAAAGGCCAAAGACTGTATAAGACACCACTTACATGACATTCTTAAAAAATGAAGATTATAAAAACATCAACAGTCCTGTGGTTACCGGAGAGCAGGTTAGATAGAGGGGTTGATAACAAAGGCATGACATGAGGAAATCTTTCCGATTGATGGAACTGTTCACTATCTCACTTGTGGTGGAGGTTTCATGGCTAGATATATTTGTGAGACTCAGAAATATATACTAAAATTGTTGTATTTTACTATGCATTTTTTAAAAAATTTTTACCTGTGAGTTGACCTCTTTGAGTTTTATGAAGATTTGGGGAGTACATCAGTGGAAACTAATCAACTTGATTGTGGTCTTTGGGACTGGAGATGGGTAAGCCTGGGCTCAACTACAGCCTCTGAAAACTTTTTTTAAAAAAAATATGTTATGATATCAACTTCTAAAGAGGAAGGATTGGTGTGCAGTGGAAGTGTTTCCATTTTGTGGGTTAAGATGATAACTATTTTTGGATTAGAAACAGATCAGATGTTATGTTTTCCTTGTGCCAAGCATGGGATACACAGTATGTCTTACTTTAGGTATCCTCTTAAGATCTTTTTTTTTTTTTTTTGTCTTTTTGTCTTTTTTCCGTGTCCGGCAACGGATCGCAACCCTCAGTGTTGCCCCGTACTGGACCGGGGACCGGCAACGGGATTGCAACCCTCGGTGTCGCTCCCGTGCCTCGCTCAGCCAGTGAGCGGGAACCGGTCTGTATGTGGGATCCGAACCCTTGGGCGGGAGCGCCGCCGCGCTTCCCAAGCGGTGCACTATCCAGTGCGCCACCAGGCCGGCCCTCTTAAGATCTTTGAACAAAAATTTTCTGCAGTGTTTCTTCCCTCCAGAAATATTTCTAAGCTCCTGGATACAGTGATAATAAAGCAAGGTTCTTACACATAATATAGTGGAAAATGTGCTATGATGGACAGATTCTCAGGGGTGTTATGTAACCCAGAATAGTGCACAAATACATTCAGCGATGTTTTTATTTGGACCACAAAGGAAAAGGCAGTTAAAAAAAGATGATTGAGGAGGTGTGGTCACAGAGGTAGAAAATAATATAGAGAATTTTATTTTTTTTAATGTTTCAAATAATTTAATCAATTTAAAGTAGTATAAGCTACTTAGCCTTTTTTATTAGACATTACTAACAACCAATTTTAACTGTTATAAATAATGCTGCAATGAATGCTTTTGTGCATTTAACTTTTATCTTATTTTGAATTATCACTTTAGAATGTATTCCCAAGTGTGAAATTACTAGAAGTGTGGTATATATACATATATATATATATATATTTTTTTTTTTTTTTTTCCTTTTTTTCTTTTTTCGTGTCCGGCAACGGATCGCAACCCTCAGTGTCGCGCCTGTACCGGACCGGGACCGGCAACAGGATCGCAACCCTCGGTGTTGCCCCCGCACCTCGCTCAGCCAGTGAGCGGGAACCGGTCTGTATGTGGGATCCTAACCCTCGGTGGGAGCGCCGCCGTGCTCTCAAGCGGCGCACTGTAGCAGTGTGCTACCGGGCCAGCCCTATACATATATTTTTTTCCAACTTTTGCTATGTAATCTCAAATTTATTTTTAAAAGGCTTATATGCCTACTTACAGTGTCATGAGAAATCTATGAGTGCACCAGTTTTGCCAATATTCTCTAGATTTGCATAATCTTATACTTCTTTAAATGTTGCTAATCTAACAGTTACAGAGAAAGGAAAGTAATTTCAGAGAGGATGAAATATTTGACTAAAAAATGAGTAAGGGAAAGAACACAACACATTTGGGTCATAATGATCAATATGATATGGCAGAAATGTTCAAAATGAAGCATTTTAATCACACAAATCATAAAATTTTAGAGCATAATTTTGTGATTTGAACCAAGAAGTCAACTATGATGACCAATGTTCTTTAATGGGGTTTCAGATTTATGCATTGGATCTTGACAAGCCCCAGCCTTCAGGAAAAATTCCCCACTAGTGTTATTTTATTTCCACAGATATTTATTGACATTATATAGCAACCTACTGCTGACCCAAGTCTCTGCTCTTCTATATTCATTTATCTCTTGGTAACATGGGTAGTTCTTTCAGATGAGCCATGCACCTAATGGGAGAACTTGGAATGAAATTTTTTCCTAGAGTGAGTCCCACCAAGTCCTTAGTCACTTAGAAGTGTCAGGGAGAAAGAACTCTGACAGGCAGCTCTGTCGACATGAACAGAGAGTTTTAGATCAAGCCCAGGAACATTACTGTCAAAAATTACAACCTCAGCATTGACATAAATGTTGACAGCACCATTTTCACTGATAGTGGTATCAGAGCAGATTATGATTCACAAAGGACTGTCCAACAAACAATGATTTAGAAAAATGCTCCAAATAAGTTAAGAGAGAGGAGAGGGGAAAAACAAAATATGAACACTGCAGGTTACAAAATTTTATCAAGACAGCCTCACGCTATGGCAGTACACATTTCTCCTTCCTGGTAATGAGGGTTTGTCTGCAAGTTCAAATAAAGAGAAACACAAAAATGGAAATTCAGAATCTCCTCTGAGTTTGGTCTATTTCCTGATTCAGTCCTGTTATACACAGGGTTCTGTGGAATATTTTGAAAGAATGATGATGGTATATAATTACAGAGCAGATGACTAACCTTTCCTGTGTACCAGCAAAATGTTTTAGAAATCAAAATCATGTAGGAAAGCAAAATGTCATTTTTGTTAAGAGGGGCACATAGAGATAGAGACATGACACATTTCCTTTTTCCACATACGGAAATACTATTAACTTACCAAAGCTCATTTCAGTTTCCCCCGGTAGCTCCACATAAGCCAGTTAAGCAACTCTGCTTACTAATTTCCCTGATATTGTGACATGAAAACATATTCTATTAAGGAGCATTGCATGTCTTCAATTATTTTCCAATCAGCTTCTAAGTAATGTTTTGACCCAATTTGAATTTTAAACACTTTTCTACTATTTTTCCCCTCACAGCACCAGACAAAGGTTCTGGCATGTAGTTGGAGGGGGATACACTAAAATATTTGAATTAAGACTAATTATATCATAGAAACCAAGAAATACCTGTGAATTATTCAAATATCTTGTGCAAATATGTTTCCTTTCCTTCACCCTTTCTGAAAAAAAAAAAAAATCCCTTCAACTAAATATTTCATGCAAAACAAATTATTTGAGAAATTATTGAATGATTCATAAATTATGTCTCTAAGCCTTTTGGGCAAATTGTCTAAAGTGCAAAATGAAGTTAAGTGAATCTAAATAAAAAATGTGTCTCGGGTTCATTAAAATCTTACATGCTTACTCTTGCTTCATGGTAAATATTAAGAATGACATTCTGGAGACCATTGTGTTTTTACCTCATGATAACACCTTATGCTACATTAAACAATGTGCATACTTGTATTTATCACTCTTTGATATTAATCTTTTAAGTGAAGAGAATGCATTGTGTGCATTATTGTGTTCTTCAGCATTTGAGTGTCATAGATGGAATATGAGAAGTATTTAATACATACTTTGGTAATCAATACATAAATGAATCAATAAGTCAATTTTGCTTCCTTAAATTCTTTAGGAAGAAGGAGGATTATGAATAAGCAGCGATAAAATAAAATACATATGGGGGAATGGGCAACGGATCGAGGCAGGTCTGATATAAGCATTACTTACAAGAAAACAAAATTTTCTTACCTGCAATTACCACAAAGTTGAACATCAATTGAGTACAAAAGTTTTTATACTTTTCCCAGACGGAGGACATAAAACATGATGACCTTACAGCCAAAACTGGAAGTGTTATTGAGGAGTGGAAACTTCACTATAGTTTCTCTCTCAAAGGCTGACTTAATAAATAGCCACCCTCTAAATAAAAAGAGCAGTTTAATAGACCTATTTTTACAAATAGATGTCAGTTATGCCTAACACGGCTTGTTTCAATAATGTTCCTCCTATTAAGAAGTGTTTCTGAATTTCTTCCTGGAAGTTTCCTATTTGGAAAATTTACCACAAAAATTCAATTGGCTTGTGTTATAAATTTTATGCCATTTATTACATTTGTTTTATCGAGCAAAAATAATATTTTTCCTATTTTCCTAAAATAAATATAAAGAAATAATAAATATAAAGTAAAAGAAAATATGGTGGAATACATTGAAAGGAACCAAAATCCTACTATTCAAGATTACAGCTGTCAACATTTTGCCACATGTCCAGTCATTTCCCTATTTGTAAAATATTATTTGAAAATATATTTTATAATAGTTGCAAAATAGTCCATAGTACAGAGAATCTTTTAGTTAAGATTACATAATCTTTAAATAACTATCCTAAATCAATACTACTTTAGTGATTTAAGTTATACCTTATATCTGGCCCTACTGAGCATGTTCAACACAATTATGTTCTAATAATATAATTATGTGAATTCACTTTGAGAACATCAGGGGAAGAGAGAATAGACTGGGAAATGTAGGACATGCAGGATGGAAATCTAGGTTAATAAAGCATGTAGTACAAGACAGCTACGAATGGTGTAATTATTATTGTTAATGACTATTAACATACACATGTGTCAGGCCCTCCTCTGAGTGATTTACATTGATTCTTACAAATCTTCTGTGTTAGACACTATTTCCAAATCCATATTATAGCCAAAAAAACTAAAACAGAGAGCTCAAGAAAACTTGCCCCAAATCACAGAACACAGGGAGTTTGGCTGTATATACAATTATTTTCTTACAGAAACAAATACTTGTTTATGATAAGATGTTATTGCAGCCTCTTTTGTCTCAATTCAGTGAACTAAAAGAAAATAACAAGAAATTAAAAAGTTACCAGGGACTGGAGTTACCATAATAAAGTAATACATTTGGTGCGCATCACTGCAAATTTGGTGTGGCAGATCAAATTTTGAAAATTCTTACCATTTAAAAATAATTTCATAAGCTGTGTGCCTTGAATAGAGGTAATGACTTAGGCAGATCTCTATGGCTCATCGACCATAACTATCCTCTATTATCCATTCACCTGAACAAGATTAAAGGACAGTCCCACTTGCATGTGACTTTACACATGATTATGGTGGTTTCACTGGGAGATCTGGTATCTTCTTGACAAAAGGAACCATTGAGCTCATCTGAGTATGAAGAAGGACCTGAATAGGTGGTGATCTGAAATGAATAAGATGCTCTGGCTTTAAGGACTTTCAATTCTAGACTTGAACAAAGGCACAGCTTGGATTGAAAGCATTTCTCAAACAGAAGCTCTCAGTCCTCCAAGTCAACACTGGTCCTGCACGTTTTTGAAAAGAATACTCTTCCCTCCCCTCACCCCAGCCCTCCCTAACTCAGGTCCTGTTTCCCAAAATGTCACAGCCTGCATGTTTTATTCTGCCTGTTAATCACTCACTGTTTGGGAGGGGAACAAAACTCTTCTACTCAGTGCCACATTGGTAAACATGTTTATCTAAGCCCACCAGGGATGCCCTGGTAACCTTAAGGAGAGGAAGATAAATGCATTTCTGCAAATGCTACTTTTGTCTTGGTAATTAAGATTCCTGGGGACAGCTGCCATGTTGCTTTTCTGGTCACAGAAGTTCCTCTGGGCTGTGGAGAATGTTAAAGGCGGAAATTGAGAGGGATGGAAGTTTGGCCACTGCAGGTGTAGGCTTTAATTGGAGGATCAGGTGCTCATAAAGAGTGTGCACAGAGGGGGAGGAAGTCAACTGACTCAGAGAATAGAGCTACAGGAAGGCCACACTCAGGACTTGTTTAAACTCTCTTTCTCAAAAGCTTTGTTCCATCTCAGCTGTACCTAAGGAAGTTATAAATAATTCTGGTCTTGGCATTCCAGAATGACTGTCCAGTCATAGTCATCTGAAATTATTTTCCTTTATACATGTTTTATTATTATTGGTACTCTTGATTATATTACTAGCAGTACTATGTCATCATTATTATTATTAGTTTCTAAGTAGCTTGATGTAATAAATCATAAATGAAATAAGTATATCATGGTTGGATACAAACAGCTGAGGAAATGGTTTCCATCATTTTTGTAAAGAGAAAAGTGTAATGAGAAAGAATAAAGATCTGGGAGCCAAGGCGAGAGGGAGTTCCAGGACCTGGCTAATATTGTATTTGTTCATTTATAAAATTCAATTAGGTCTAGCTCCTTTTTTTTCTTTTATTGGTTATGAATATTCATGACATACAAAGCTGACTGTCACCCCTCATGCCCAAGATGTGAAGGCCAGATCCATACTGGCAACATGCCCGTTGCTACAAATTGCGATTGTACCCCGTGTCCCCCACCCAATTATCCCTAACCTCCTTCCCCTCCTTAAACTAACTAACTTTCTCATTTTGTAAGCGTTCGACTTCTTTTGATGAAAAGGTTTAAAAATAAAGTGGAGAGACATCCGCTAAATAATCGGTAACTTCCTATTAGCAGATTATCTATGTCGGTGTAGACCCTATGACTTTACAGGGACACTTTTGACAAAATCATCTTACCGACCATTCAGAGAGTTAAACAAAATTTGACTACCAAGAAAATAACTTGAACTAGCAGTATTTTTTTTATACTCTGTCTTATTTTTTCCCTCTCTTTCTCAAACAGTATAAAATTTCCAAAGTTAACACACAACAAAATTGGAAAAGAGATCAATGTTTGAAGAAGTGTTCTCTTTTCCTAAGTTTCCATCTACATATTTATTTAATATTGCAAATCATCTTGTTTAACCTTCACAACAACCACAGAGGTATCTATGTTCAGCTCAAATTTAAAATAAAGAAATTAAGAGTCACATGCTGTGCCCGTTGCTATATAACTGGTATACACTATAGAAAGATTTTGCAGCCATGTAGAACTCAGGACTTGTACTTTCATTTTTTGAATTACCTCTTACTGTGTGTCATCGTATTTTATACTGACTTTATTATCCCCACCTTCATGTTGAAAGTATTCTAGCTCCAGGCAATTATATGCAATTCTGTATTTTCCCTTTCACATTTTTTTCAAAATGAAAAGTTTTCACATTCAAGAATTGAACATTTACAGAAAAGTGCACTAAATAAAATATCCATTAGTGAATTTCCTCATTGTGGCTGTAGTTTGAATAACTGTGATCACTGATGTAATTGAACGTCTTTGGCCATTTGGTTATAATTCTTGTGAAATGCATGTTTTATTATCTTGCTTATTTTATTTTGGGTTAATATTTTTTATTAATGTCTAGGAATATTTATATGACAGTACTTCAAAAAAATTGTAGAAAAACTGAATTAAAAGAGAATGAGAATCTATCCATGAACTTTTTGAAGACCCCCTGAACATTCAAATGTGACCCTTTTGTGGTTAATGCATTCCAAATAATCTTTCCCCATTTTATGGTTTGTCTTTTTGTTCACTTAATGGCATGTTTTGACAAACAAGTTTTCTATTTAGTCCAATTTGTCAATTTCTTTATTGTTGTTACTTCTTGTGACCTGTTTACAACATCTTCTTCTACACGAAAGTCTTGGAGATTTTCTTTAATATTATCTTCCCAGAGTTTTTTTCCCCCTAATTTAAATCTGAAAATCAATCTTTAATTGATTTTTTTAACAGGATGATAAGTAAATGTCATGACAATTTTTTCATGTGGATATTATTTTTTTTCAGTACCAATAAATAAAAATATTGTACTTTTCTATTGTACTAAAGTGTCATATTTTTCCTAAGTTAGGTGTTAGATAATTATAAGTCTGTTGGTGAGTTCTCTATCCTATTCCATTTCTCTGCTCATTTTCTATTGTGCCAACACCATACTTTATTTTTGTCCCTGAAAAGAACATTTATTCTGTACATTTTGGGTGCAGTGTTACAAATTTCAAATATACTAATTATGTTCTTCAAAATGTCTGTCTTTGAACAATTTTTCTTTTTTTTTTTTTTTTTGTCCTTTTTGTGACCGGCCGCACCACGCTCAGCCAGTGAGCGCATCACACCTCTATCAGTAAGTACTTGAAGTTATTTCGAATTCTAGGTCTATATTTCTTACTCCTTATTTTTGAAGTTATATCATTTGTCACAAATTTGTAATTGTTAATATTTTCACCTGGTGTGTATGGTTATTCTTGATTATGTATCAGGCATTACATTTAGAAAATTATTTGGAAAAATAATTTCAGGTCTAGAATTATGTCATTTTTTTCTAGAGAAAATTTTTGTTTCTGCCAGGTACTTGGTAACTCTAACACCATGAATTAACATTGACACAATTTTATAAATTGAAGTAATTAGAAACTGCAGTCAGGAAATGCTGCTCAGGAAAAATAATACAAAACAAATAAACAATTATATAACTCACCACCACCATAATAATAAAATCTCAGCATGTTTTTTTTCACTAATTCATAAAGTGAAATATCTATGTCAAACCATTAAATTTTCTCTGACAATTGGCATGAGAAGCAAAATCATTTGTAAAATCTGGCAATGAGGATTCCAGATAATAAATACTAGTTCTAGGCCTTTGCAATCCAAAAGAAACTTAAGAGGTCAGTAAAGAAACCTTGATCTAAATCAGTCACCTTTTTTTACAGTTCTGGTTTATTCTTAAACATGAGTAGGCAAGACTCAGAAGACATTTGAGAAAAAAGGAATGAATAAACCTATAGAAAAAATGGCCCTAAAGGAAACATGTATCTATGAAAGAAAACAGAGAACTTAAAATAATAAAAAGGTATATCTTTTAAGTATTCTCAGGGAGAATTCAGAATACATGACATCCCATTAAAAAAAAAAAAAAAGAACAGGATGTATGGAAAAGGAACAATCAGAGAACAATAAAGGACTCTTAGAATTAAAAATATTATTTCTAGTTGTAAAGACACATGTAAGAAAATATCATAAATAATGTTGAGAATATATCCTCAGAAGTCTAAAAAAGAAATGGAGGTAAAAAATATGGTTAAAAAGTTTAGACAAAAGACACTTAATGTAATTCTATATGGATTACAGAAAGAAAGAAAACAGAAAGCAGACTAAAGTATGATAGAACTGATAGAAGAGGATTTTCCAGAACTGGCTCTGGGTAGTCAATTTGACTGGGTTTACAGTAGCTCAATATAATAAATGGAAAAATAATCATTACCTAAACATATTGCAAAATTCTGAATAGCAAGGAATATAAAAGGAAAATTCAAGTTGCTTTCATTTTATAAAAGCTAGCAACTTTTAAAGGAGTGAAAATAATTCTGCCATTAAATTTTAATCAGCAAGATAGATCACAGGAAATAATTCAAAGTACTGGGATAAATTATTTTCAAATTTCATTTTCTATACCCAGCCAAACTGTTCAACAACTTTATGAGCAGAACAATAACACTGCCAAATAAGAAAGAATTATAGAATGCATTTTTCCTTACATTATTTCTTAACAATCGACCGGTGCATGAACCCTACAAAGAGGTAAACATGAGATATCAGAAATAAGGGATTTAACAGTGGAAACAGATGAAAAAAAAACTCCTGGAAGACATCTCCATAGCAGTCTTCATATTTAACCAGACTTTTATAAGAAGTTAGAAGGCTACAGGAGGGTACTTCAAAAACTCATGGAAAAATGTATATTACCTTTTAATTCTATTTTTCCATGAACTTTTTGCAAGACCCTCATACATGAAAGTATGATATCAAAAACTTCTATGATAAAATTATGGGGATAAATAAAGCAAATAGTGCAAGAAAAAAATTAATTAGAAATTTCAGGAAAAAAGTGCTGGACAAAAAAGAACATGCCATTAACAACAATCACTGTTGACAAAAATAATATTTATGTAGTAATCATTGTGAAAAATCAATTTATTGATTTTTAATTTATAGACTCTCCTTGGCTGTACTATACAATCTCTGTGGAGCTTTAAAGAGTAACGTTACCTAAACTCCTTAATATATATTAAATCAGACCTCTAGGCTAAAACCTGAGCATTAGTATTTTTGACATTCCCAGATGACTGTGATGTGCAGTTTGATCTGAGAAATATTTCTACAGTTCAAACATTAAATATTTAATCATGGTTACAAAAAGCAAGGCTAATGTTATCTGTGATAGGAGTAGGAAGGTAGGAGTGAATGAAGATGAAGGAAAACTTAAGATGACAATGCCCTCAGTTTAAAAACTGTGGAATTTGAGAAATGCTATCTATTGTTATTAGAACAGAAATTATGTTCCATAACCTTATAATCATTACCAATTAAGGCCCAAAAGGTAGTGAAGAATGAAGGAGAAAGGTGGGATATAAAATAGCTGTTCCTCATTAAACACAGTTCAATGAATCGATAACTTCTAAACTTTGTAAGTCAAGAAATAGTGGTTTGAGCATATGCTTTAGAGAAATGGAGGTAGCTTACAGAAGAAGCCATTAAACATTTTAAGGGTGGCTCTTTCTGAAAGCAGTTCTTTTGGTCAACAGGGATGGGGCAGCCTGTGCCTTTCCCTCACAGGTAATATAAAGCTTCATAATTAAATCATTTCATTGTAATTTTCAGATACATATATTTGAAGTTTTGAAAACAAAGTATTCTAGGAGGGAACGTGAAGAGGGCTTCTGGTGTGCGGCTAATGTTCTGTATTTTGGGAACTGGGTGTCCAGATGTGTTCATTTGTGAAAAATAACTTTGAGATACACATTTGTGGTATGCATACTTTTGTATGGGTTTATTTTACTTAAATAAACATTTCAAAAATAAAAGTAAATTAAAAAACTCTCTGAAGACTGCTAGGTATCTGACTAATTAAACCAGCAAGTTATTTTGAACTCAGTGTTTTATGAGTGATAATGACTTCAAGTGAGAAAATTAGTTACACATGAAATAATTTGAACCCCTCCCCAAATACTTAAACAAATAAAACTATTATGTTTAAGAGTGTTGTGGACAGTATAAAGTCTGAAAGAAAAAAAAATTAATGTATATTGAGATGGATCTTCTGGAAAAAATAATTTATTACAATGTTGAATTACCTGTCTGTGAAGAGGAGGGGTGATGGCATTTCTATGTATAAAAAGAAAATATGAATGTTTGACTAAATATTGCATGAATGTGGGTAGAGTTTTCTGTTATAAATAGAACCATGGCATAGCACTAGGAATTCAGGTAAGATAAGATTACATTGTACCTTGACTGTGATGGGCACAGTTTTGAAGCCGAGGTGTTTGAGCTTTGTTAGGTAAGCAATGATGAGCTACTCACAAGATGAGGATAGGAGAATAATACAAGGCGAGTGGCATTTTAGGACAGACAGGAAGCTGCATGTCACAGCAGATGAAGCAGGTAGAAAGC
The DNA here is from genome assembly GCF_000696425.1 of Galeopterus variegatus. Classification (NCBI taxonomy): domain Eukaryota; kingdom Metazoa; phylum Chordata; class Mammalia; order Dermoptera; family Cynocephalidae; genus Galeopterus; species Galeopterus variegatus. The sequence goes on along the minus strand of NW_007728425.1, from coordinate 44,099 downwards.
TTGCAGAGATGTAGCTGCCTCCCAAGAACCCCTTCCTAACATCCAGCCTAGGAAATGTCCATTACATCACCCACTGGTCTTCAAACGTGGAAACTAGATTGCTTGATGACACATAGATGTGTCTGTGGGCTTGTATTACAGCTGAACCTAATGATGTGAAGGACAGCTATCACCATTTAAGTTCACAGATAGTACTACCAGAGAAACAAAGGCCTTTCAATTATATTTTTTGGTGCTTGAATTATGAAAAGACCACAAAAGCTTCTTCATTTTTGTTTAGTAAAAACTAAATTGGTCTTGCATAACATGTCAAAAATGGAAACAATTTAAAGCTAGTGATTAAATATTTCAATAAGTCACTGTTCTATAAATAGGAACATCAAGAAGGTTCTTGAAAGATGGAAAGCAGTGGAGACAAACTTGTTTTTCTGAAATTGGTCATTTTCCCATAATGAATCTAAAGTCAAAACTGATATTATTTAAATTAAGAATAAAATTTAAATTCATAAGATAATAATCTTTTACCAAACAGCTATGTTTTGCTGGATAATATTGTAAATACCGCTTCCCAAAGCCTATGATAAAGATATAATCAATCCTACTTTGCCTATGAGGAAACTAAGGCTTAGAAAATTTAAAGACATTGTCTAAGCTTTCACAACTTATAGGTGGTAAGAACTGAAATTGTATTCCAGGAGTTCCTAACTAAAAACCCTGCACTCTGAAACACTACCAAAAAAAATGCTTTATGCTTGGGTAACAGATGACAATGGGTGCGAGGTAGAGACACAATTACAAGTGAGAGGACACTTGTTCTCCCTCAAGAAGTTTGCAGTATTGATTTAAAGACAAGATGTAACAATATGTAATGAAAACAAAATGCAATGTGTATTAAGAGATAAAGCAGATGATGACCGAGACTCTCGGGTGGCTGAAAATACTTCCTAACTGATGAAGAGAGGGATGCTCAGTAGAGAAGTTGCCACTGAAGATCTTATTTGAAAATACAAAATTTCAAAGGAGGAAAATTTGAAATCAAAGAAGGTAGATTTGCTGGTTTATTTGGAGTACATGCTACAAAAGGAATAAGCCTCCGGAGGGAGAGAAAAGCCAGATGGAGGAATGTCTGCAATGCCAGATGAAATTCTGGGCTGTGTCCTGGAGGCAACGTAGGATGATGGCATTAGACTAAGTGAGTGAGTGATACTGATCAGAACACTCACTATTGCCTTACATAACTCTCACTGCAGTATTGTGATGGTGCAAAATATATGCAATTGCCAACATCCTCTAGTTTAGTAAAACAAAGTGAAAAAGAGGAAAGTCCAGTCCCAAGATTATATAGCACATCAGAAGAGTCCAGTGAGAGAAAAAGGCACTCCATTCAACTTAGCTGCAGTGGGGTTACACCCATGAAAACATATGTGCTCAGAAAACAGCAAACTGCGAAAAGCAAAGTCACTGGAGTTTGAAGTTCAGTTGCTTTCTATTTCTGTGACTTGGAGAAGAATGTCATCACTCTTACCATCAGATTCCCTCTTTCTTTGAAATTGTTCTAGTGACACTTCCCCATATAAAGGTCAAAGATGGTTTGGACCATCAAAAGAAATACTGAACATATATACATGCAGAATAGTTTCAAACACAGATGTTTGAGTTTTTGTAAACACAGATTATTAATTTTCATGCTAATAGTGTATTTATTAGTACAGAATAATATTCTGTGGGCCTATATCTGAGTCTGTGGGCTTATATCAGATTTATATATAAAATTATTGTAATTGTCATTTTGTTTTCCTGAAACAACAAAGAACACATGATTAATGTGTTACATTGTCTTGTTGAGAGGCAGTTCTGCAGGGAGTTATCATGCTTCCGCACATTTTATGAGCGAATAAAGTTACTTTTTTTACAGTTAAATTATTTCAGAAATATTTGTAGAGCAGTATTTGAAAATGGAGATGGTGTCTCCCTCCCAAGCAAAGGACAGTTTGGCTTTCTGCCTTGGAAGACACAGTGTCTCCTTTAGAGCCTCACAGCCCAGTACAATAAATACAATGTTTCCTTTTGGGACAAAATGCCTACTGCCCCTTATAAAAGGTTTGGGTTTCCTAAACTCAGTTGCTCTACGGCAAAGCAGCTCATTGCATGTGTAGGTGTCCCGCTTTTGGTGTCCTGTGGGAAATGGGGTTTGGGGAACCAGCACGAGAAAAAGCTCATATTGTCGTTACTGCTGCTACCTTGAATAATAAAGTTTTTTGCCCTTAACACAGTAGTCTCATGTCTCTTTCCAACAACCTTGTAATAGTGACAGCCTAAATTTACCTTATAATTAGGATGAAGTCTCAGAATCTTCATATTCTGGACATGCTTAACCCTAGATAACCACATTCGAATAGCTGCTGTGGACATACATTGCCTCTACGACGCAGGACAGAGTCACCTGGTGTAATGAAAAAAACTTGGTGAATAAAAAAATTCCACGATAGAAACAGGAATCACAATGGTGAAGAATAGCTTGCCTGGGAAATCACTTTACAATAGCAAAACCCATTATTCTTTTCCTAATTTTCCATCATTCTCAGTTTATTACTGCAAACCCCCAAGACTGCAGTGTCTTTTTCCTTCCTCCCTGCTATGCAAATACTAACTAATTAAGAAGGGGGGTGGTCACCATCCCAGCTGGGATGCTTACATTTTCCAGACTGTTCCAACTATTTATATCTCGTAGCTGTCAACATAATGGTCACCTTTCATTCTTCAGCCCTCTTTAGTGCTCTAGAGCATATTATTTGAGTGTCAACTGCCTTATTATGGTTTGCCCTCTTCTATTCCCTTCTCCCTACTCTAGGATTTCCTCTCTGCTGACCTTTTTCTCTGCATCAGTACCTTGTCCATTTACACAACTCATTTTCTTCAGAATTTTTAACTATTGGTGTTTTAGATGATTTTGTCTTTGAGTTCCTTATTTCTCACTCTATACACTCTCATCTATTTTTCAAGATGACATCTCTGTGTTTCTATAGGTGTATGTCTGTCTATCCATCTACAGATCTATCATCTGTATATCTACTTATTTTAAGCTTCATATTCAGTTTTCTAAATAAAAATGTTTGGATTCGAAGTCATAAAATCTTGCTATTTACTCTGTTTGACTTGTTCATGTAACTTAAGATTATTGAACCTTAATGTTATTACCCATATAACGGGTATAGTTTGACTAACATTTTAGGTAACTAGAAAACATATATTTAATTATCTTTGAAAAAAGTATCTAGTCCAAAATAAATGCCCAGTAAAAATGATGACTATTTTACCCTTTCCACCTATCTACAGTGATATATATATATATATTCTCCCACTTATATATTTATATATATATATATTTATATATTTTATATATATATAATTATATATAATATATATACATATACATATGTATATATATATATATATATATATATTTTTTTTAATCTCCCTTCATATGTTCTTGTCTTAGTGGAGGGCACTATCATTTACCAAATTTCTCAGGGTAGAAACCTGACACCTACCTTTGCCTTCTTTTGTTTATCTACCTCATCCAGTGGCTACCAGATTTTACTTATATTACCTGAAAAATATATCTAAAACTGAAACACCACGTCCCATTTGCTCTTCTACTGTTTTAATTTCAGATATTCTCTATTTGCACCCTTACCTACAAGCCTCCAGTCTCTTTCCATTTAATCCATTGCCCACACAACCAAGAGTTTTGGCAAAGCTCCTGTGCTTTCAAGACATGTTTCAATATCCAGAGCAAAATATTCAATGTGCTCCAAAGATGCCTCTAGCCTTCTTTGTGGACTGGCCTCACACCACCACTCATACCCTTCATGCCTGAAGAAGACTATACCTATATTTTTGAAGAGAGTGTTAAAACAGTGCAGAAGAAAGAGATAAGGCTAATAGTATTTATAGAGCAGAAGGCACAGAAGAGAAGCTGCCTGACAAGATCTGGGATGTAGAGGACGCAATACATTCCACAACCACAGTGGTACTGGAATGAAACTACCAAAATATCCTAACCTCACTCTCCTCCTGCCCTCTGATCGCCTCCTAGTAGCATCCATTGGTTGGACTCAATCCATGCCAAGAAAACAAGGGAGTCCAGGAGGTAGTCAACTGGGTCAACCACTCAGAGCAAACATCAGGACATAAAATGGAGTTGAGGAGGAAGATGATTATAGAGGATAACCAGCATGTTGTTCTGCTGCTGCTACTGTGGTGTTGTTGTTGTTGCTGTTGTTGCTATTATTATTATTATTATTTCTACTTATCCTCTTTTTATCCAGGAACTGGGAAAAATAAAATAAAAAATAATTCCCATTCATTTTAATTTCTAAAAAATTGAATTCTGTTTAATTGGGGTTGCATTTGTTTGACCTTAGCACATATTTTTTATATGCATTTAGAGAGCAATTAAGATCATTCTCCTCCTTGTTCTTCATTCCTCCATTTCTCTATTTCCACCTGCACCCCTCTTATTCATTCATCAGGGGATCTTGTGATTCAAGATTCAGAAAAAAATTCTCCTAATTAAAATGTGGTTGAATATCCATATATGCCTCTTAGGTAGAATGATGAACAGAAAATCTTTTTAGCTTTTTATATACAAAGAACTTCAGCAGCATCCCAAATATGTCTTTCTGGTGCTTGTCTAATCAAAGCATGCACAAGAAAGGAAAATGATATAAAGCTTTTTCTCCCACTGTGATTTTTATTCTGGGTCACCATATTTCTCTTACATACCATTTTATACTTTAAGCATTTCTGTCAAATTAACTTCCGAAATTAGAACAGACGATGTCCTAGAACAACCTTAAGAGGTACAATTTTTCACAGGTTGGTGTCTTCAATTTCAGTTCCTAATTAATGAAATCCATCATGATGATTCATGTTGCTTCACTGTTTTGGCCCATCTTGTCCACTTTCCTTGTTTTCACTGCTCTATTGCATTCATTAAGAAAGACATAAACAAAACTGGAGGTGGTCTGGATTGGGGGGTGGGGTAAGGAATGGGATAAGATAGCATTTTCATAGAGAAACCTCAAGCTATTCTGCTGTCTTCAAATGAACATGACTATACTGATGATGTCCATAATGGGTCACCAGATTCCATTCTTCAGTTGAATTATCACAGAAATTCTTCCACTTCTGCATTTTTTGTTTAATATAAGACTCCACACATGTTGTTTCACTTTAGAATTTTCATTGTTGCTACATATAAGTTTTCTCTTGCCTCCCATATAGAATTAATTGCGTAAAGCTACATAAATCGTCCATGTCTCCATAGGGAAAATGATGCCCAGGAAGAAGCAGTCAACATGTTAAAATAGATCATCTCAGACAGAGCGGTCCTGCATAAATCAGCAAAGCCTCCCATAAAATTCAAGACTGAATCAGCACATATGAGCAGCCATTAGTTCTCCAAAGCATCTTTGTATTTCCTTTATGACTTAGCAGCCAGATTTTAAGAAGTCCATAATCAGAAGAGGCAAACTGGCTTCCTAACTACTGAGATCACAAACGGCATCAATGGCCCCATTAGGAATAAATGAAGCCTTCACATATAAACTCATGCGGTTGGGTTACTTGATTCCTGGACTTTCTTTCTGAGTTTGGTACCTTAAACAAAAGGCATTATTCTCATGATATTCATACAATTCTATCTTGCTTTCCAGGAATACATAGATGAACTGTGATTTAAGATAAAAGTATGGCTGTCATTATTTTAGATGCTTTATCAAAAATCGGATCATATTAATGAAACTTAATATAAACATGATAACAAAAAGACTTTTTGAAAGTATGACCTTCATTTAAGAAAATTTACACCATATATTTATAATACAAAAAGAAGTTTCATAATTACAAGGCAGTGTAAATTAATGTGTAAATATATAAACATTTATCCTCTCATTACTTTTTAGTCTTTGATCCATTAATAATATGTATCCTACCTTCTCCATAAGTCTTCATAGGCTTTTAAAAAACACTGAAAATTTTGAATTTGCATAATCGATCCCTGCCCTTACTACTTACTCATCTTAGAAATGAAATACGATACCATTTTTTTTCTAATTTTTCTTTGTGTAACATATATTTTATCTCCTGAGTTGCAATCTAAACTTGCTAAAGCCAGTGGGCATTGTAAGAATTCCCCATGTAGGCTCTACAGTCCTTTGAGGGCCTCATGAAATTATTATTATGTTTTAAATATTTTCTTTCAGACAAAAATTTAAAAATGAGTAGAATAATTGTTTATATTCACAAAATCAGCAACTGCCTGATTAAGCTTTCATAAAATGAATGTTACAATATTATATTGATAAATCTGTAAAATGTAAAAACTGGATGTGAAGGTAGAATGCTTTATTACTATTATTTCTTACATTTATTGTTCATATATGCTCCCCTTGTACTATTATAATTGTTGGTTTAAACCGTTTTTGTATATGACTCATCCTTTCCAAGGTTTTGTTACCTGCTGTCCTTGTCTTCCAGAAGCTCAAAATTATGGAATCTTTTATCAATTTTTTTTAAAGAACTCTTTATTCAAAACATTCACACTCAGATGTCACCCATGTAAAACAGATGAAAATAAAGCTCTTCTGCTTGAAGGAGTTTTGCCCCAAAGCCCCCATCTGGCTCCCCAGTTTCCTCTAAGACGTGTGAATGTAATACTACCACGATTTAAAAGTTGCTGCTCTGGGTCATGCAAAGACTGTTCAAATTGGTTACCTGAAAATTGCCCATTAATACAGGGGGCTTCTGGCTTGGGCTTTTATATTTCCCATACTTGCCGGTTTTCTTCTCTCACAAAGTAGCCACTCAATAGTTTTTATGATTGGCTTAATTTAACTCCGTCTTTATTGCCTCCTCTTTCTCTTATTTTATCCCTGGAACTATTTATCTTTAAGCCTTACTCACCCCACTCCTATCCCCACATGTACACATCCTGAGAGCTAGTACACACAGAAGCACGAATGCCCACTGCTCAGGGATTCATCATAGCTACCCACCCCACAATCAGCTGGGTCTCTGTGCCTATGATGTGTTTTTGTTGTTTGTAAAGGAAGCCAAAATGACTTAAGCCTGTTGTTTTGCAATTTGATAATTTCAGTTGTTTCAACTACAGAATCACATTAACCTCTGGAAACTCATTGCTAGGTCATCTGCCTACAATGTTCAATTTTGTAATCCACACCAACATCAAAGGTTGAAAATAGCCATAATCACAGCACACTAGAAAGTGAAAGAGCACTGAGCATTCACGTTAGTGAGACTGAATGCATTTGACACTGAAAGAGCTAGCTGAAAATTCAAAACAAAACAAAAGCTGAGCAAACCAGTATTTTGTTTATGCTCGCAATTTTTAACAAGTTTTCACAGAAGTGACAGACACATTCAATATTATATGAGTATTGATAAAAACTGGAAAATATCTTAACATCTCATTTATCTGAAATGGCCAAGAAACAATGTGTTAGGAATGACTGAATTTGTCATCATTGAAACATTTTTAATCAGTTACATATAAGTTTATTCTTTACCTTAGTTAATATATTATATTGAATTTACTTAAACTCACTTTTTTCATATTGAATGTCGTAATTATGAATCAAATCAAGCAAACCAATCAAATTAATTGAGCCTTGAAACTTCCAGTACAGGCAGCAAAGTGGACACATGGAACACTCCCATAGATAACAATTGTAAAAATTTGGACAGAATATGTTATAAAAAGTGATAAATGCACTGGAAAGCATTCAAAGCTGAGAAATACAAAAGGAGGGTTAACTCTCAGAAAAGTGAAAATAGAAGGAAAAAGATCTAGAAATTTATGTCTTTCTGATTTAAGGAAGTTTTCAATGTCCCAGAGTGGCTTTGGTGGCTCTGAAAAACTTGAAGGAGTCACAGGATATTTGTCACAGCTTCAAATGATCTCCCCCAACTATTTATTAATTAGTGTAGTATTGTTTTAATTATCTGATTATTTTAATGTATGCCTTTCAATTTTTCGATATTCTTCCTTCCAAAATGTGGAGCTTAATTCAGCATAATTCCCCTCCTCTTGGGTTTGAGCTGGACTTAGCGATTCATTTACTACAGAGAGTAGGAAGAAAAAATAATTTTACAGTAGAAAAACCTTATAGACATCACTTCTACTAAGTTACAGAGGTATTATCACCAGCTACAAGTCATATAGATACCCTGTACCCATTGGTTCAACTCTGTGGTTTTCTTTCCCAAATCCATAACCCTAGTCTAACCATGATAAAACATCAGACAAAACAAAATTAGGAAACATTCTAAAAAATACTTGACCAGTGCTCTTCAAAGATGGCAAGGTCATGAATAACAAAGACAGACAAAACGTCTGTCACAGATAGGAGGAAGCTATGAAGTCACAGCATGTAAATACAATTTGGGGTCCTGGAATAGAAAAAAAGGACATTAGGAGAAAAACTGAGGAAATCCAAATAAAGTCTAGAGTAAGTTAATACTCCACCAATGTTAGTTCTTTACCTTTATCAACATACATGGTTTTGTTAACATTAGGAAAGGCTGGGGGAAAGATATTTGGTGAAGTTCTGTTCTATGTTTGCTACTCTTCTGTGAGTCTAAAATTTCAAAATGAAAAGATAAACAAACAAAAATGTTGTCTCTTGTCTCACATCACACACTGTGAATTAGCCACAGCCCCAGTGCTTTCACTAATATCTCAACTGCAAGCAAACAAAACAAAGTCTATTATAGTCATCCATCTGTATATTTCAGGGATGGGTCCCAACATTCCCGCCAATACCAAAATTGGTGGATGTTCAAGTCTATTACAGAAAAGAATTTTGTTTTTCTTTTTCTTTTTTTTTTTTTTTTGTCTTTTTCGTGACCGGTAAGGGGATCGCAACCCTTGGTGTGGTGTCACCCACACCGCGCTCAGCCAGTGAGCGCACCGACCAGTCCTATATAGGATCCGAACCTGCAGCGGGAGCGTCGCTGCGCTCCCAGCGCCGCACTCTCCCGAGTGCACCGTGGGGCCGGCCCCAGAAAAGAATTTGTATATAACTTATGCACGTCTTCTTTTATACTTTAAATAATCTCTAGATTACTTATAATGCCTAATACAATGTAAGTGCTATGTAAGTAGTTGTTATACTGTATTGTTTTTCTATTTGCTTTATTTTTTTATTGTTGTGTTGCTGTTTTTATTGGTTTATTTATTTATTTATTTATTTTTAATACTGTATTTTTGATCCACGGTTGAATCCGCAGATGTGTAGGGTCCACTTTCTGGCTTCACATCTGCAGAGGGAGCTGTTGCTATACCTAGTATATGAAAGCCCCAAGAAATATTGTTGACTTGATACTAGGATGGATGTTTGTAGCTTCACAGATAGCCTAACACCTTGATTAGTATTGAAAAAAGACAAGGTTTAAAAATTGACAGAAAAGGGCTGGCTGGTTAGCTTAGTTGGTTAGAGCATGGTGGTGTAACACCAAGGCCAAGGGTATAGATCCTTGCACAGGCCAGAAAAGTATGGCTACTTCCTGATTGGCCAAAAGATCACCAAACCAAAATTATGAAAAATATGGAGAGGACTGTTAAGGTTAAGTTTGACCTAAAGGAGGGTCCAAAAAGAAAAGGCAGAATTCTTACTTATGCCCTGGATAATTGTGCTACCTCATCCGCATATTTCTGTCATGGAGCTCTATGCTGTTTTCCCAGAATCCAGAGGGTCTCCCATCTGGGCCAAACTGAGAGAGTAAAGGTATCTGCATTAGAAGTAAAGGTCACTGAAAGACAAACCCTCTTCGGGATGTAGGTCGCTTCTGTTAACACGAACCCTCACTGGAATGATAAACTTGTGTTAGCCTATATAATAATCAAATAATCACATCCACACTTAAAAATTACATATGAATTCATTAGCATAGAAAAACAATTCTGAAACTTAAAAAAAAATGATAGAGTAACAAAGGCAGAAGTAGGCACATCAAATGAATTAATTAAAAATAATTTGATATTTGTTGAAAAAAATCAAACGTAAATCCTAATCATAGAATACATCATTTTGGTATAATTATGAAGTTGGCGAAGCCTCATCTATGTTATAGATATTTCTGTATTATAGGATGTAAAGGAGAGGTAAAATACAGTCAAGCCTAACTGGCTCATTTGGGATATGAAAATTGCTGATTGTAACTTCCCTTAGATCTTGTAATCAATAAATTATGGAGCAAGTTCTATGGTCTTACTTTCATAAGTTAGTTCATGCTATATAATGTTAGCCTAGTTTTTGCATTAAAGAACAGTAAAAAATTATGCTTAATGAGCACGACAGAGTACCATTTGTACTATTCCCACTGCATATTTTTGGTACAGAAATAGCTATTTATAGAGTTTTCAAAAAGTGTTTGTTGGTTTAAGCTATATTCCACCTTACAAACATTTTACCAAAATGCCTAGATTCAAGATAAAGTCCAGTCTGCCCATGCTGAAATTAGCACGCTGTCTAAATAAGTGAATTGCGAACTACTGAACTTTGCCTTTTAATAAGAAAGGGGGGAGAAGAAAGAAAAAAGAAAAATGAATGAAAGGGGAGAGGGAGAAAGGAAGGGAGTAAAGAAGGGGAAGGGAGGAAGGAAATAAAGAAACATAGAAAGGAGGTAATCTGGGTTCTTTAGGGACCACTATGCATGTTATTTGCACATCTATATTCACTGCTATCTTATTCTCGTTTGAAATTCAAGTGTCCAAATCAGAGAGAAAGATATATTTTCAAGCCACAAAACCCTACTCCCCAAAGAGGATGAGAAAATGCAAAATAAATTACAGTCCCTAGATAGTCCCTATATACACTCATGTATAGTCCTGTTACAAACGACTTTCAATATGTAGTTTAGATGATGATTCCCATTTGAAAGATGAGGAAACTGAAAAATGAAATTCCTGGACTTAAAGTAATAAAATCTGTTAACATTAGATTTCCATCTAATATTTTTCCTGTGATAATTCTAAGTTATGTTACTAGAAGTTAAGTAATGTTGAGGTACTCAAAGATTTAGGTTTCATTTTTTAAAAATTAATTTTATTATATGTATTTAAGGTGCACACATGATGTTTTGATGTAAACATACATAGTGAAATGATTACTACAGGTAAGCACATTAAAATATCATCTTCCATAGTTATCTCTTTCTTGTGTGTGTGGTAAGAGCACCTAAAACCTACTCTTTTAGCAAATTTTCAATATTCAATACAATATTGTTAGCTATACTCGTTCAGCAGTATATTAAATCTCTAGACTTATTCATTCCATATAACTGCAAGTTTGTTCCCTTTAACCTACATCTCCCCATGTCCCCCCATTCCTGCTCCTTGTAACCACTGTTCTACTCTGTTTTATGTATTTAACTTTATTTTTTTTTTCAAATTTCACATGTAAGTGAGATCATGCAGTATTGTCCTTTCTTTCCCTTGTTTATTTCACTAAGCATAATGGTCTCCAGGTTCAATCATGTTTTTACAAATGTCCTTTATCTATTCATCCATTGATGAGCACAGGTTATTTCCATATCTTGGCTATCGTGAAAAATGCTGCAATGAACATAGGAGTGAAGATGTCTCTATGAAGTGCTATTTTAATCCCTTTTGAGTGTACCCAGAAGAGGAACTGCTGAGTCATATGGTAGTGCTATTTGTAATTTTCTAAGGAGCACCCTTGTTATTTTCCATAATGGCTGTACCAATTTATATTCCCACTAACAGTCTGCAAGGGTCCCTTTTCTCCACACCCTGGGCAGCACTTACTGTTTTGTTTTTGTTTTTTAACAATATCTATCATATCAGGTGTGAAGTGTGGTATCTCACTGTAATTTTTATTTTCATTTTCCTGATGTTTAGTGATGTTGAGAACCTTTTCTTATATAGTACCTGTTAGCTATTTATATTTCTTCTTTGGAGAAATGTCTACTTGGGTCCCTCACACATTTTTTAACCTAGTGATTTGTTTCTTTGCTACTGATTTGTGTGAGTTTTTTATATACTTTGAATATTAACCTCTGATCAGATGTATGGTTTGCAAATTTATTTCTCCCACTCTGCTGGCTCTCTTTATTTTGATGATCATTTCCTTTGCTATGAAAACACTTTTTAGTTTGATGTTTATTTTTGCTTTTGTTTCCTGGACTTTTAGTGCAATATACAAAAAAATCTTTACTAAGGCCAATATCAGGGAACATTTTCTCTATGTTCTTTTATCAGAGTTTTATAGTTACAGGTCTTGCATTTGGATCTTCAATCCATTTTGAGTTGCTTCATATGTATTGTGTAAGATGGGGGTTTGGTTTCATTCTGATGTGTGTGGATATCCAGTTTTCCCACCACAGCCTTTGCCTATTGAGTCTTCTTGGTGGTCTTGTTAAACATTAATTGACAATATATGTTTGGGTTTATTTCTTGAGCTCTCAATTCTGTTCCACTCGTCTAGGTCTTTTTTTATGCCGGTAACATACTGTTTAGATTTCTATAGTCTTATAATTTGAAACCAGGAAGTATGATGTTTCCAACTTTGTTTTTCTTTCTCAAGATTATCTTGGCTATTTGGAGTCTCTCGTGATTTGATATGAATTTGAGAGGGTTTTTTTTTTTCTATTTTTGTGAAAAATACCATGGGAATTTTGATAGGGATTGCATGAAAATGTTTATTACTTTTGGTGGTATGGACATTTTAACAATATTTATTCTTCTAATCCACGAACACCAGACACGTTTTGATTTATTTGTCTTTAGTGTCTTTCATCAATGTTTTATGGTTTTCTATGTGCTTATCTTTAACTTCTTTGGTTAAATTTATTTCCAAGTATTTTAATCTTTTTGATGGTATTGTAAATAGGATCATTTTATAGATCTCTTTTTCAGATAAATTATTAGTAGTAAAAAAAAAAAGGCACCTGATTTTCTATGTTGATCTTGTATCCTGCTACTCTTGTGAATTCACTTATTAGTTCTAACACGTTTTTTGTAGCATCCTTAAGGTTTTCTACATGTAGAATCACATTATCTGTAACCAGGAGTAATATTACTTCTTCCTTTCTTATTTGTATGCCTTTTATTTCTTCTTCTTTTCTGATTTTTCTTGCTAGTACTTCCAGTAATATTTCAAATAGAAGTGGTGAGGGTGAGCATCCTTGTCTTATACCAGATCTTTGAAGAAGAGCTTCCAGTTTCTCCCCATTTATTACAATGTTAGCTGTATATTTTTTTAATAGATGAACTTTATTATGTTGAGGAAATTTTCTTTTATACCTCTTCTGTTGAAAGTTATTTATAATGAAAGGATAACATTGAACTTTTGAACTTTTGAACATTTGAACTTTGTCCAATGTTCTTTGTACAACTATTGAGATAAACATGTGTTTTTTATTTTTCATTCTGTTAATGTGGTGTATAACATTGATTGATCTGTGTATGTTAAAACAATCTTGCATCCCAATAATAATCTTTTTGATGTATTGTTGAATTTGTTTTTCTAGTACTTTATTGAAGATTTTTGTGTCTATGTTCATCAGAAATCTTGGCCTGTAGTTTTTTTGTCGTGTCTTTGTCTGACTTTGGTATCAGGGTTATGCTGGACTCATAAAATTAGTTTGGAAGTATTCCCTCTGCTTTTTTTTTTTTTAGAAAAATATTGGTATTTATTCTTTTTTGAATGTTTGGCAAAATTCAGCCGCAAAACCATCTGGGCTTTTCTTTGTTGGAAGATATTTGATTATTACTTTAATCACTTTATTAGAATTTGGTCTGTTTAGGCTTTCCATTTCTTCCTGATTCAGTATTGGTTGGTTGTATGTTTCTAGAAATTTATTCATTTCCTGTAAGTTACCCAATTTGTTGGTACATAATTATTTATAATAGTTCCTTATGATCCTTTTTATTTCTGAAGTATCTGTTATAATGTCTCCAGTTTCATTTCTGATTTTATTTGAATTTTCTCTTTTTTATCTTACTTATTCTAAGAATTTGTTGATTTTGTTTATTTTCTCAAAAAAAATAGCTCTTAGTTTTGTCGATTTTTCATGTTTTTTCTATTCTCTATTTGATTATTTCTTCTCTGATAATTATTATTTCCTTCCTTCTACTAACTTTGGGCTTAGTTTTTCTTTTTTATTTCCTTCATTTGTGGTATTAGGTTGGCTATTTGAGACCTTTCTTCTTTTTCAGTGTGCACATTTATCACTATAAACTTCCCTCTTAATATTGCTTTTGCTGCATCCCATAAGTTTTGGTATGTTGTGTTTTTGTTTTCTTTTTTCTTGAGTTTTCTTTTTTGTTTTTTAATTATCTTTTGATTTCCTCGTTGTCCCAGGTTTTGTACAACAGTGTGTTATTTAGTTTCCACATACTGTAAAATTTTATATTTTTTTGCTATCATTGATTTCTGGTTTTATTCAATTGTGATGAGAAAAGACAGTTGGTGTGATTTGGATCTTCGCAGAAATAGAAAAAAAAAATCCTAAAATGAATATGGAACAATAAAAGACCATGAATATCCAAAACAATCCTGATCTTCTATAATTTAAGACTTATTTTGTGACCTAACATGTGATCTATCCTTGAGAATGTTCCATAGGCAATTGAGAAGAATGTGTATCCTGCTTTTGATAGATGAAAAGTTCTGTATATGTCTGTTAAATTTATTTGTTCTATAATGTCGTTTAAATTTGCTGGTTTTTTATTAATTTTCTACCTGGATGTTTCCTTTACAAGTATTTAAGTCTGCTACTATTACTGAAATGCTTTGAATTTCTCCTTTTATTTCTGTCAATATTTGCTTTACATAATCTTCATACAGTTTTTATATCTTCCTGTTAAATTGACCCTATTATCAATATGTAATTACCTTCTTTGTTTCAAGAGACATTTTTTAACAATTCTACTTTATTTGCTATAAGTGCAGCCAGTCCTGTGTTCTTTTGGTCACCATGAAAGTGGGGAAAAAAAAAAAAAAAAGTTGTTTCTTGTTTGAAAAATATTTTCAAAATATAATTAACTTATTTTGGAATTTATATTGAGCTATCATTAATTAAATATTCATTGATTACAATTAGCTTTGGTTTGTAGTTCAATCAACTGTATGTAAACATACCCCAAATAATTATTCTTGCATATATTTCCTTTCAATTCTAATTACCTTTCCACCACTTTTCTGTCTCTACTACTTTCAGAAACTCTGATAGTTTAGGAGTAGAGGAGTAGAAACTATCATTAATGTGTCCTGTTTGGTCACCACCTGGCATATGTTAATATTCATTAAGTGCCCATACCTGAGCCCCTCTCAATTCCCCATTTCTTTACTTGCTTAGGCATTCTGCCAAGTTTGCCCTTTGTAGGGAAGAAAAATATTCCTTCTACCCATCCCAGGTTCATGTCTGAAGTCTCTGTAACAATAGGTTAATAACAGAGACACATACAGATTTATTTAATATAAGTTTTATGTGACATGATAGCCTTAATAAGAAAATAAAAGCCAGAAGAAATGGGTAAACCAGAGTAGGTGTGATGAATAGTGGATAGTCATAGAGAAATATAATAGGGAAAAGGGTCTAATTGAAGTATAATAAATGGGGAAACTTAGCAGGACCTGTTTATTTACATTCATCTTTGTCCCTGTGATTTCAGAGATAAGAATGATCCTTTCCCCTAGGTATGGAGAGGGTACTTCTCTCATGAGGATCTTATGACGTGTTGCAGGGAAAGAACAGAAAATCCTTCCCAGTTTTTATGGGAGTAGAGTGGGAGAAGGTCCGAGAGTAGAGAGGTTTTCCTTCTTTTGCCATTTTCTCAAATTTTATCAGCTTAAAGTATTCAATGTATTAAGTTGACATATTTTGGGGTGGGTATCCTAAACCCCATCACCTTATTATCCTAACCCAAAGAAAGCTTTACTTCCTCAAAACTTCTTAATGTGCTTAAAACCTGTACGAACTATGCATATCACTTAGCATTTGATTATGGCCAATCTTGTATAAAAATGCTACACATTCATTGCCTACTCTTTGAGATAAGGCTGATTTTCTTTGTCCATATTTGAAATATCTGAGGAAATATTTTCAAAACTTAAAAATAAAATGTATTAATGTATTGCCATTACCTGCCATCAAAGCACAAGGTAATAACAAAGAAGGGTTTAACCTGTCAGATAAGCATAGTCAAAACCATGAACATAACAATTGGAGGTGATAATGGTGGAAATGAAGACCATCAGAATAAACTGCAATTTTCTTGTTGGCAATAAGATTATATCTTTCTTTTTAAGCAATTAAAAGACAATTTTCATAGCAAAAATTCAGAGACTACTTAAATTTTCATAGCTTAACAAGTGCAAGTTATTGCTGGTTTCCTTGATACAATGGGCAAAGAAATAGTTACTCCCCTTGGCTACAATGAGCTACATCATTAATGCCACACATCAGACCTTAGAGTCATTTCCCATTTAATGTTGGCTTTTTCTTACAATTTCTTCCCACATTTCCCATTTGAGCTGATATTTTATCTTACATCAGCTGAAAACAAAAAGTTAACTTGGATGTAGGAAATGTTCTTTTTTTTAAATGTAATCATTTTGCTTAGAAAGACAATTTTAAAAGGATTCAGTTGGATTCAGTGAGAGCATATGTTTTGATATGTTGAAAGAAATCTACTCTGCAAATAAGGTGAGATATTTTTGAAAAAAATGCAAATGACCTCATACTCATATATGTTACATTGGGTATATCTTCGGATGCTTTTAAAAATTTTTTCAGTATGGAAAGAGAGATCTAGAAGGTAATAGAGAGTAAAATACAATTCTAATAATTCTTGGCCTGAAAAATGTGAGAACCATGCTTCAGAAATAGAGTATCATTTCTAGATGAAGAATCCATTTACTTTAATTGCTTTATATCACCTATCAAATAAAAAATGACAAAAGCCAGCACAAATTCTGCCACTACCCACTCAAGTAAACGTGGCAGATGTAACACCAAAGTTTCTTAGTGTTTGTTTGCAATTAATCTCTGCTTCCTTCTCTAGCTATCATCAACACCTTTCTTCTTTTTCTATACATTAATTAGCATTTTCTGGACATTTTATAAAAATGAAATGATACAATATATGATCTTCTGCCACTGGTTCTTTCACTTAGCATAATGATTTGAGGTTTATCCATGTCGTACTGTATGCCAGTGTTTTGTTCTTTTTTATTGCTGAATTATATTCATTTATATTAATATAAAGCATTTTGTTTGTACATTCATCACCTGATGGACATTTATATTGTTTTTAATTTGGGGCTAGTGTGAATAATGCTCCTATTAATATCTTTGTGTGGTCATATATTTAGTTTCCCTTGGGTAAATACCCAGGTTTGGATTTGCTCAGTCACATTCTATGTTTATGTTTAATTTTCTTAAGACTCCCAAACAGTTTTTGAAGGTGCCTAGTCCATTTAACATTCCCATTTAACCATTTAGCCATTGATGTATGAGATTGGTAGTTTTTCCACATCCTCCCTAATTATTGTTATGTCTTTTTAGTATAGGTGCTCTAGTTAGGTGTGTGGTGGTATACCATTGTGATTTTAATTTGCCTTCGCCTAATTACTAGTGATGCATGTATGTTTCAATGGGTTTAACAGTCATTCCTATAAATTCTTTGATGAAATGACTATACAAATGTTTGCAATTAATTTATTTATTTGTCTTACAATTGACTTAAATATACCTTTACGTATTTTTGGATAAAAAATTCTGTATTTTTTATATGATTTGCAAATAATTTTTCCCTCAGTCTTTTTTTCCCCCCGCCCCCTTAATGGTAACTTCCGATGAAATCCAATTGATCAATTTATTCTTTTGGGGGCTGTACATTTGATATTGTACTTAAAAACTCTGTCAAATCCAAGTTCTTTAAGATCTTCCCCTTTGTATTGTATTAGACGTTTTGTAGTTTTAACTTTTTATTTAGGTCTGTAATTCTTTTTGAATTAATCTTCATGCACATTGTGACATAATATTTAAAATTCATATTTTTGCCTGTGGATACACTAATTTTCTAAGCACCTTTTGTTGAAAAGACCATTTCCCATTGAATTGTTGCAAAACCTGTGTCAAAAATCAATTGACCTTAAATGTAATGCTTTATTTCTGGTCTAACAATTCTGTTCCATTGAATTATATATCTATCTTTATGCCAATACCATACTGTCTTGATTAATCTGTCTTTATAGTAAGTTTTGAAATCAGATCATGTACAATCTCTGCTTGTTCTTTTTCAAAATATTTTTAGACATTCTATGTTCTTTGCTTTTCTGTATAAATTTTAGGATAATCTTCCCAATTTCTACAAGAAATCCTCAAGCAATTTTGATAGGGATTGTGTTGAATCTATTGATCAATTTGAGGAGAACTGACATCTTGGCAATATGGTGTCTTGCAATCCATGGGATATCTCTCAATTTATTTAGATAATATTTAATTTTTCTCAGTAAAGTTTGTAGTTTGCAGTGTATAAGTTTTGCACTTCCGTTAAATCTATCCCTTTATATTTTATTATGACCATAACTTTATTGTATTGTTTTATGTTTGTTTATAGAAATAAATTTAATTTTTTATTGACATATTTTATAGAATGTTGCTGATTTCCTATATCATCTTCTTTGACTCATGTTATTTGGAAACGTGTATTTTTTTTATTTCTAAATATTTTAGAATTTTCCTGATTGCTTTCTGTTATTGATTTCTTATTATTGAAAAACTGGCTTTGTATGATTGTAATATTCTTAAGTTTTTTAAGACTTGGGTCTTGGCCTAGCATGTGGGGTCTAACCTGGAGATTGTTCCATTGGTGCCTAAAAAGAATGTGTACTACTCAGTTATTGAGTTTAGTGTTTTATATATGTTAGCTATAATGAGTACTTTTACATGTTGTTTAAGTCTTTCATATTATTTCTGATTTTCTGTCTAGTTATTTTAACAGTTATTAAAAATGGGGTGTTTAAACCTACAACTATTATTGTTGGGAGCAGTTTGTTTCTATGATTGTTTTTCCTTCACTTATTTTTAGGCTCAGTTGTTAAGTGTGATGTGTGTACATTTATACTGTTATATCTTTTTAAAGTACTGATCCAATTTTTTTATTATTAATCTTATTAGCATCATAATTGTCTCTATTAATATTTCTTGCTATTAAGATTTCTTGCAATAATCTATAAAGATTATTTCTTCTGATTTTAATACATGCTTTTAAGCTCTCTTATGGTTACTATTTACATAGTACAACTTTTTCTGTTCTCTTATTTTCAATCTGTTTGTATCCTTGAATTTAAGGTGTTCCTCTTTTAAAGAGCCATAGTTAGATCTTGCTTTTTCATCAACTCTAACAAGCTATCCCTTTTTATTGGAATGTTTAAGACATTTACATCTAATGTAATAGTTCACGTATTTGGATTTACCTTGGACATGTGTGTGTGTGTGTGTGTGTGTGTGTGTATTCTTTTTTTCTCCTCTCTTTCTCTTTGACTGCTTTCTTTTGTTTCCAATAAATATGTTTTAGTGCTTAATTTTTACTCATCTGTGGACTGTTTGACTATTTCTTTTTAAATTATTTTCTTCTTGGATGCTTTAGGGATTACAATATGCATCTTAACTAATCACTATCTACTTCAGAATAATATAAAATTACTTCTGGTAAAAAATACAAATTTTACTTTTTTATGGCACAATTTTCTTTTCCTACTTTGTGATAATGTCTCTCTCTCCCTCTCTCCTCTCTCTCTCTCTCTCTCTCTCTCTCTATATATATATATATAAAACACCTATGGATAATCTACAACCAATGATAATGTGTTATAATTTTTTCATTAAAACATCTTATGTATGTTTTAGAAAAAAACTACAGAAAAGAAATGAGAAAACTACATTTATAAGCTATTTTATATTAACCTCCATGTTTATCATTTCTTTCTGTGGATTTGATTTACTGATTTCTGTCATTCTCTTTCATCCTGAAGGACTTGACTTTTGAATTACTTCTTATGACATTTATCTGGAAATGTCTTTATTCCACCTTCATACTTGAAGAATAATTTTATTGAATATAAAATTCTTGGTTGATTTTTTTTTTCTTTTACTGTTTTGTATATGTCATCTCATTTCCTTCTGGCCTTTGTTGTTTCAGATGTGGAGTAAAGAGTCAGTCATATTGATTCTGTCCTCTATGACATTTTTGTCTTGTTTGCTTTAAGATATTCTCTTTGTCTTTGACCTCAACAGTTTGACCATGATATACTAGGTAACAATTGGTTTGCATTTATCCTACTTAAAGGCACTTGAGCTTCCTGCTCTGATCTATGACATTACAATTGACCGCACCTCATATATATGGGTAAGAAAAGGCTGGGACAATGTGAGAACAAATAGAGCTAAATTATGTTAATCATGATGACATAGAAAAACAATAGATTATGTTGTAGAATTCATTACAATGGAATTATCATCTCTGATTTATTAATTAATTAAAATCAATCAAGTGGTAACCTGAAAATATGTCCTATCCTATAATAATTTTCCCTCTGACAATAAATTTCCCCATTTATTTTTCTGAGTAACACCTACTCAACTTTCAAATCAGTTCAAATACCAACCTTATATGATGCTTTTCCTGAGTTTCACAGGTGGAATAGATGTCTCTTCTGTAATTCTAAAGTACTCTGTTGTGTATGTGTTTTTTTCAGAACCTGTTTTTTTTTTTTTTCTTTTTCTTTCTAACATGCTTGTATCTTTAGTGCTGGAAATATGGCTGGTAAGATAAACTCATTCATAATACCAACTCTTCTTAGAAGACTCCAATGTATGAGTATGTCAGAGGAGGAGCAGTTATGTACCCAAATAATTAAAAAACAGCAAGATTAGCAAAATGAAAGTTGTCTGCAAAATTGAATGCAATGAAAAATCTGAGGAATGACTAGATATTCTTAACAAAGAGAAATATATCAACAAATATAGACCAGTTGCTACTGGAGTAACAGACCATTCCAAAATATTAGTCACTTTGGGACGTTGGTGGCGTAGTGGTGAGCATAACTGCCTTCCAAAATATTAGTCACTTAAATCCCAAAGGTTTCATTTCTTGCTCTTACTGCATAACCAACACTCATCTCTCTTTCATTTTATCTTCAATTCAGGACCCATATGGTGGGGGCTTCACCATCTCAAACCCTGTGAGCTGAAGTGACAGGAAAAAGAATGTCCTGGAAGTTCTCACACAGGAAATTGAATATTCTGGCTTAGAAGTGATGCAACACCACCTCTGTCTGCAATACCTCAGCTGGATAAGGTCTCATGTTCCTGAACAATTTCCAAAAATTGCCACAGGCAAATCAAGTTCAAAATTCCCAAAACCAAATTGTCATCTTCTCTAAAATTGGTTATCCTCAAGTATTCCTTATCTCAGTAAATATCTCCATAATTGTCTGGGAAGATAACTGATATTTTAAACATTTTTTTCTTCTTTTCTCATTTTTATTTAGTCACCATGTTCTACCTATTCTATCTGTCACAGATCTCTAGACTACGTTGTCTTCTCTGCACCAGTATTATAAACACAACTGTGAAAGCATCAATTTTTGACGTGACCATTGACTATTAGTTATAATCTAACTAATAGTAAATTCCAATTTAGGCCAAACTGAACCTATCAGAACACAAACTTGTTATATCAATCT
>NW_007728425.1:14493-22259 GCF_000696425.1 Galeopterus variegatus | reverse complement strand
GTCTTCTCTGCACCAGTATTATAAACACAACTGTGAAAGCATCAATTTTTGACGTGACCATTGACTATTAGTTATAATCTAACTAATAGTCAATTCCAATTTAGGCCAAACTGAACCTATCAGAACACAAACTTGTTATATCAATCTTTTAAAACATCCTATTGTTTTTACAATAAATACCGAACTCTTTACCACTGCCCTTGCTTATCAGATTTATGTCACACAATTTTCACTTGGCCTTCTCTCCAGCCATGAAGATCGTTGTCAGTTCTATGAACATTTCTGCATTACTTTATTAATTTTTTTCCACTCCAATTTTTTTCAGGCTAGCCCTCCTTTCCATTACATCTCAGTTGAACATTACTTCTCAAGAGAAGCCCTTTCTGATCACTTTCATCATCTTCAATTAGGTCAAAACCTAACATTCTGTTCTTCTCCATAGCAAATACAACCACAGTGTAATCACAGTTTCCTAGTACTCCAAACAGTGTCCTAACTATATTAGACTCTGAATCATCATACCCTCAATGAAGAGTTCTTCTGTAAAGAATGAACCCTCGTTGACTTCATCTGAGTCACCTCCAAATAGTTCTCTGAAATCTAAATTGTGCTTCTTCTTGCTTAGACCCTATAGGCCTATTTGCACTTGTTATCCACTGAAGGCCAAACCCCACTGTGGCATATGTGAGTATCAGCTGCTATATTTAATGACAACCTTCAAACAATAGCTAAGAGCAAATTGGAGCCCAGAGCTCTTTGAATGCATGGAGGGTAGGGAAGAAAGTGTCAATTGATATTAGAAATTACAATCCTCATCACTCACAAGCTTTAAAATTATGTCCAAAAGCATTATAGCTTCAGATGCTAGCAGAGTTTTAATGTTCTTTCTAATTCTTTGATATCAGTGATGATAATAAGAGAGCAAAGTGAAAACCACAGAGAAGAAAAAGGATAAAAAGAATCTTTCTTGTAGTTTGTTCATCAGTCATACCACCTATATTTTTCTGTGGAGTGATTTTTGCCACAACAATATGTTCTCTGGGAAATATATTCTGCAAATAGACAAAAAAATATCAGGGAGTTAACATATTGTTTTCTTACTTTAAAGGCCTTGACACTAGAATAAAAGAGCATTACTATAAAGATATATGAAAAACAAACTCAGTTTCTCCTACTATTCTCTCAAAACACAAAACATTTCTTCGACCCCAGATATGTGTGTGTTTCCCCTCTGCACACAAAGCAATTCTGCAGATGATTCTCCAGCTTACACCAGCTGAGTGTCCTCTAATTCAGTTCTATTCTGACACTATCTACTTGCAGACAGTATCAAATCCCACAGGCTGAGAGCTCAGTCTCCCAAGACTGCCCCCGCCCCCACTTCAGATGTCAATGCAACCGGCTATAAACTGGGGTTCCCATGATCCTCTCCTTGTGTTCAATTAATTTGTTAGAGTGGCTCACACATCTCAGGAAAACACTTTCCTTACATTTACCCATTTATTATAAAGAATATTACAAAGAATACAGATGAACAGCCAGATAGAAGGAATTATAGGGTGAGGTATGGATGAAGGGGCAGAGAGCTTCTGTGCCCTTTTTGGGTGTGTCACCCTCCAAAATTTTCACATGTTCAGCTGTCCAGAAGCCCTCAGGACTCAGTCCTTTAGGATTGTTATAGAAGCTCTATCATGTGGGCATGGTTTATTAAATTATTGACCATTGGTTTATCAACTCAACCTTCAGCCCCTCTGCCCTCCCTGGAGGTCTGGGGTCAGACTAAATTCCAACCCTCTAATCACTTGGTTAGTTCCCTTAGCAACCATCCTCCACCTTAAGGCTCTCTAGGGGCTTCCAGCCACCAGTCATCTCATTAACGTACAAAAGACACCCTCATCACCCCAGAGATTCCAAGGATTTGGGGGGCTATATGTCAGGAAACTGGAAGAAAAAAACAAATATATATTTCACAATATCACAACTACATAGTATGTCTTTCTCTGTGTCACTCTCTCTGTCTCTAACAAAAAGTTCTTCTTGGATACACAATGTATTACTCATCTGTGTAGTATTACATTTCACAAATCCATCCAATGTTTAATGTTCTATATATTTGAGCAAAGGGAGATTAGGTAAGTATTGACAATAACTATAGCTGCCACATGGAAATTCCATCCTTTGATTTTTTTCTAGAGATTAAGTATATTTATTGTTTTCTTAATGGCATTAATTTGTTAGTTGCTTTTCTACATGTCTGAAAACTTAGTTGTTTTAAATAAATATTGATGGATATGAAATGGTACATTTGAAATAAAATTTACATTTAGAAAAAAGACAGGATTTTTTTTCTGTCTCAGCTCCTTGCTCTCAAACTCACAATCAGTGCAATTTAGGTAATTCAGGCACAAGTCTCATGTCTTTGAACTGAGCTAGATGAACTCTATTGTATTATTTTTTTTATCTGAAATTGGAAATTCTATTGGCTTTGGTATTGTTTCTTTCATTTTGGGGATTTGAGTCTTGGAAATGCATTGAATTAAAGTTATAAATGGAATACTGAAAACATTTGTATTTTTCTCCCTGTACTATATACATATGTGCTTGCATGAAAGTGCTTCAGAAATGCATTGAATTAAAGTTATAAATGGAATACTGAAAACATTTGTATTTTTCTCCCTGTATATATGTACTATATACATATGTGCTTGCATGAAAGTGCTTCGTTAAATCCAGTAAGACACAGCTATTAACCAAAACAGTAATAAAATTCTTTCTATTTACTTCACCTCTATTTTCTATGATTTTTCTATTGCTCTTTTGCTTATCTCAAATTGGTTTTTAACTACTTTTTGATTTATGAATCTTTCCCCAACCGACATCTTAATATTACTCTAACACTCTCCTAGACTAAAATTCCTCACATTCCAGTCACTCTAAGGTCCTTCACCATGGGCTGTCATCTACTTCTCCATCTGTCACCTGGTAGCAATAGCCATGTGCACATAAGAATTTAGCTATAGAATATGGCCCAAACTTTTGTAATTTAAAGAATGCTTTTATTTATATGATTTTATTTGTCCTCAAATAGTGCTAGACTACTTTATGAAAAGGAAATTTGAGAATCAAATAAATCAAATGGTTAATAACTATCATATAACTTGCAAATAACTGGTCTGTAACTAAGAATTTGGTGCTTTGAATTCAAATCCTCATTTATTTTCCATTATAGTATAGTTTCCTCACCTCCAGGTACTCACTCTTTACACCACTAATGTAGTTATGGTGGGTGGGTGAAAATTACTTCAGGAGGTCTAAGGACAACAATTGATTTCCTGCTACTGAGTCTAAGAAAGTACTCATATCTTGGCACGCTATTTCTTAAGATTGTATAATATGATTATAAAACAGAAATATGGATCAGATAATTGACTGGAAAAGAGGAAGGCAATGCCTGGTGAGTAATCCCTAAAGTAGAGTGTTTGGGGACAAAGACATACCAATTAGGGAGGAAGGAAAAGCCTGATAATGGAGTTTCCTCCCTCGCCTTCCTAAAATTAGGGGGGAGGCTTACATGTTGCCATTGATGTATTTTTCACTTTGTTTGTTGTTTATTTTTAAGAACACAGAATACGTGTGGCTGAAGGCAGTCACTGGAGTATTTGGAGCAAGGATTTCCACAGATTGACAAGGTTGCCTAATAACTTTGGCTCAAAAAGGTGACTGCAATCCTGGGACATCCTCAGGATGTCCTCAGGAAAGAATGTCTTACAAGTCATTCCTCTGAAATGAGGTGACAGCACATATAAAATCAAGAACATGCCACCACAGAAAGCACCAAAAAGGTTGGCCATGTTTCTAGAGTTATGTGTATATGTGTGTGTGTGTGTTTGTGTTTGATTACATTTTAAACTAAATTCTTTGTCCTTAGTGTCTATAGGATTTGTATAGTACTATCTTCTCCACATGAATCATCCTAATGTATATTCCCAGGTATAGTATTTATGAACAAATGGGATGTTTATTAGATTCTCATTCTGAACTCTCCGTGCCAGCATCAGTAGGAATAGAGGTTAGAGGCAATTTCATATAGATATTCCCCAAAGAAAGAAACACTGAGGGCATTCAGATATCTTTTCCTCTCATGTTCTTTTTTTCTGCCCTCATCTTTGGCCTCAATGAAAGTGAGAAATGGCTTTTTCATTACTCGGAAAGGGTTGCCTTTCTCTTGAAAAGCAATCACCACATAGGACTTGGGGAAGAGTTTGTTGTGCCCCACATGAATGAACTAAAAACTACTTTTAGAATCATTTTCCCTATGAGACTGCTTCTGATTTCAATGGCCTAACAATAAAGCCTTTCTTTTGAATATGACTCATTTGGAGCCAATGTTCTAAAGACATATGAATGTGAATGGCATTGAATAATTTAATGGGACTGTGCAAAGCAAATAGAGCAGTTCAAGTCCTTGCCAGTGGAGTAGAGAAAAGCTGAACACAAGAAGCTTAATCTGCACAAGTATACTGTCCTACTCAAACACGTACAGAAAGAATCAGACGATTAGCCAGCGGCTGCTTTTTATATATAGCAAACAAACACAATTACATGCGGAGGAATATTCAAGAATTGCATAAAAATTTATCAGAGGACCTGCAGAAATTCCCCCTGGAGCTTCCAAGCACAGATTCAGTAGCCAGTAATTTCTACTTTCCTAGATAATGTTCAAGGACCATGGGGCTGATTAGCCCTTAAATCACACTCTCCCAGGAAAAGTAAAGCCTTTAATTTCGTTAATGGACGGAGCTGTGTGCCTGGCTTTCCTTTTTTTCACCTTCAATGCTTCCCTGGCAGTTTGAAGACACGGTATGAGGATGTATGTCTGTGTGTTTGTGCGTCTGTCTGTGTAAGAAATGAGATTGAAGATACCACTTTTCTGAGATGTATACTAAAACCCTATGTAGTAGCCCATTTCTGTTACTAATAACAAAATAGCTGGGACTGGGTACTTGGTAAAAAAACAAAATTTATTGCTTACAGTTTCAGAGACTGGGAAGTCCAAAGTCCCAGGAACACCTCTGGGGGAGGTCTTGGGTGGTGAAAAAAACAAAATTTATTGCTTACAGTTTCAGAGACTGGGAAGTCCAAAGTCCCAGGAACACTTCTGGGGGAGGTCTTGGGTGGTGGCTTTACAGCAATGCAGGGGTCTCACATGGCAGAAAATGGCAGAACAGAGAGAGAGAGAGAGACACTCACATGATCTCTTTTTAAAGTCTTCAGAACCATGCCCCTGACCACTATTATTAATCCATTCCCTATGGCATGGTTCTACCATCTAATTACCTTCCCAAGGCCCCACATTTTAATCATCAAAATAGGATTTCCCACTCTCTCAACACTGTCACAGTGGGGGCCATGTTTCTAATACCTGGAACTTTGGGGGACACAGTTTAAGCTTCAATGAGTTTGGGGTGACATTCAATCCATAGCACCCCATTAAATTAGTAAGACAAATTTCCCCATTAATGTCAATTTGCATCAGAACTTGATTTTGAGTGATGGGAAGGACTGTACTGCTTTTTTATTTTTATTTTTTCCATAACTAATCTCTCAAATTCTGCTGATATTTAAGTGTTTGCTGCCTAGACAGCAAAGAGAGAGGGGAAAGGAAGTTAATTGTTGACCTGTCTATTTTGATTAAATTGACTGGGAGCCTCTTGAAAGAGGGTCAATGCCTTGATTACCTTTGTGTAACCAAAGACTATCATGATGCCCAGTGCCTACAAATGTGTTTTTACTGTCACAATTCAGGAAGAAGTGAGGTGCTCAAACCACAAAAGTAAAGGAAGAAATCAAAAGAAGGAAAATTAATAATTTTGACTGCTTATAATAAAAAAATGTCTATATGAAAATTGGAAATAAAATCAAAGATATAGAGAAAAAGAGAGAAATAATTACATCCAATAAGACATATTTTGGTCATCTTAATATGTAATGGGTCCACACAACTCATTAAAACCTTTGTGTCATAAACAAATAATTCATAGAGTAAATAAAAATAAACATAAAAAATGTTTAACCTCACCATCAATTAAGTGCCATTTTCATTTTCAAGTTAAAGTCACCCTCAATTGACATTCCCCAAATTAACACATAGACAAATATAAGGGGAAAAAATTAGACATTTATCTAGAATTAGCAAGTATATAAGTATGGGCATTGAGAATGTTATGTAATCACTAAACAATGTCAACTCTAACATATTAATACAATATCTCTGTTTTTATTTCCTCTGTTCTTAGTCCAACTTGGGTATAGATTCACAAATTAACAAACATGCTTATTTTCCTGGGGATAAAAGTGTTTCTCATGAACAGAGAATGGAATTCTCCCTTTCTCTCTGCCTCCTCTCTTCTTCTTTATATATATAATGGCTTCACATATACACCTGCTTTTTTTTCCTCACAGTGAACATTGACCAGTTACCTGCATCTACACAGAGCATTACTGAGTACTCAGCTCAGGGAAAATAATAGAGTGAAAACATATATCAAGCCGCCAACCCTCTGGAGTTTTTATGGTCTACTTCTTTGCTGGAAGCAAAGATGGATAAAAGTATTTACCTCTTAAATGTTTGCCTAATACTGTATGAAGCAGTGACCTTAAGTGGTGTTTACAGCTCATAGACCACACACACACACAATTATGAATGAGCAATTTTTATTCCCCTGAAACTAATAGTTCTGGCATACTCTCCTCCTCTTTTAGAGAATTGCAGGCAATATTCTCTGTTGAAATTACTATAATTCACAGATGGCAGTGACCAAGTTTTGAATTTAGGCTAAGGTGGGAGATGTAAAGGAATAAATAGCAAAGAAAAACTGTCAGAGCTTTATTAGAGAAGGCTGATTCAGTTGACTTGGAACTCTATAAACTTGACCTTGAGTAATCAATCAACTAGGAAATATTCAATTAGAGCCTCCTATATGTCACAGTCCAAACTTAAACTCCTTGAAGTGCAAGGCAGGTAAAGCCAATGACCCAAAGTGCGGCAGAAGATCTGTTCCGAACCCTTAGTAAGTCTCCCATCTACAGACAGCAGCTGCTTCTCAACTCTTGGAAATTAAAACCCATATCTAAAACTTGTTAACCTAAAGTTTGGAAACAAACTTCATTTTTAATTTATTTTTAAATTAAAACATATGGATTATACATATTTATGGGCTATAGAGTTATATTTCAATGCATATATACAATGTGTGATGATCAAATCAGCATATTTACATATCAATCATTGTAAAACATAATCATTTCTTTTTGATGTGAACATTTGATCTCCTGTCTTCTAGCCATTTGATAACATGAAGTAAATTATTGTTAATTACAGTTGCCCAGCTTGACTATATACCAGTAGGACTTATTTTTCCTAACAATCCCTAACTTTGTGTACATTAACCAACCTCTCACTTCTGTCTCCTCTCTTCTCCCATTCCTGCCTCTAAATACACTGCTGCCTAAATAAAACATGTGTACTGATGGCATTCAGCTCTTAGGTTACTGTTTGCAAATTTGGGGTAAGACACTGTGGAGAGACACAATGAAGTGTAAGATATAATTGTTGTTCTCAAAAAATCTCTCAACAGAGATGAAAAAGAGGGACATACATAAAAATAAGTCAGAAAATATAGTGAGCTATCTTTCTTCCTTCCTTCCTTCCTTCCTTCCTTCCTTCCTTCCTTCCTTCCTTCCTTCCTTCCTTCCTTCCTTCCTTC
>NW_007728425.1:9829-13493 GCF_000696425.1 Galeopterus variegatus | reverse complement strand
TAGGGGAAATTTTGGGAAGAAATAAAGTTCTGTTAAATCAGTGAATAATATCAAAAATTTGTATGAATATTTTGGAATTTTCCAAAATTTGGGTTTCTAAGATTTATCTTTCCTAAGAAACAGTAACTGAAAACTGTCATTTTATCCAGTAACTAATTTATGGATGTGAAATTATTTTAAGGCGAAAAACCATTTCAATGTAGTCAATGTGACATGCGTTTCATACAGAAGTACCTGCTACAGAGACATGAGAAGATTCATACTGGTGAGTGTTGCAACCCTTACTAGGGTCATTAAAATTACTGTTTCAGACGTAGGGAAGAATTTTTAATAACTAGCAACAACTACTACTTTCATTGTTGCTACTTTCATTGGTTTTGTTTTTGAAGTCTATAAATCACAGCTTCTTTCTTTTTTTCTCTAGTAAGTCAATGTGAACTGTTAAAACTTGGCTTTAATGTCCAAGTCCAATCAATTACTTTGAAATAGAGTTTTATAATAACCTAAAATACATGTTTGAAGTGACAAAATGAAGTAAGCTTTTCTGAAATAGCTAAAGGGAGGGATGGGGTAGGCAGCTGGCCAGTACGGGGATTCGAACCCATGACCTTGGTGTTATAAGGCTGCACTAACCAACTGAGCTACCTGGCCAGCTTGAAGTACCTCTTTCCTTAGGTGCTTAACTTGTTCAGAGTAGGTAAAATTTCATTCATGTTAATTAGTCTGGGGAAGAAAGCAAAATGCCTGAGCCCTAAGGTAGCAGTACCATTCACCTCCCTCCCTCCCTCCCTCCCTCTCTCCCTCCTTACCTCCTTCCTTCCTGTCGAACTGGCAGCAATAGGTCCCACAGAAAGAAGATAGGATGCTGCAATTAAAGCCCATGCCGGTTAGGGTTAGGAGTCTGTGGATAATGGAAACCATGTTTCTTAGTGTTGAAATGGAGAGCAATAAATATTGAAAAAGAGACACTTAAAATAAACCTAGCATATTGAATTAGAATTAGAGGTACTGATATAAAGTGATATATTTTAATATATATGCTTTTCTATCTATCAAAATATCGATATATTTAGATAGGTGTGGAAATACATATGTAAATGTGTTTGCATGTGTGTGCCTGTGTGTGTGTTTACACGGATTTCCTAACTGTCTCCCCTGAGAAGACTAGGAGTAGTGACACTTCAGTAGCAGTGAGCACACTGAATGACCGGATCTTCGTTTCCAGACACCATTTCCACTAAAAGAAACTAAGAGGAGGAGAAGAAAAAACAAGAAAAACCTGCGACAGTTTCTTAGCCAAAAAGTTAAAACAAACAAACAAACAAACAAAACCCCAAAATTGAATTCTGAGAGAATAATGGTGGTAAATTAAAAGAAAGAAGCAGCTAGTCTGAAGGAGCTTCCACTGATCAAATTTGTAGCAATTTGAGAAACTATTTTTTAAATCTTTTATTCTAATTCGTTGTATAAAATGGAAATCCACAAGACCACATATCCAGCATAACATTTTAAGAACAATATGAAAAGAAATCTTCTTCTTGTCTATATGAATGACTTTTATGCACCTTTAGAGTCAGAGAATTCCCTGAACTCTATAATTAAAAAAAGAAAAATTCCCATTCTGAGCAAACAGAAAGCACACATGAGATGGTAAAATTTTTAAGTTTTCATAAAATGCTGTCTTCTCCAAGGGCTACTCCAGCCTTCCTGATAACATGTTCTCTGATCCCTTATGGCACTGAGAGACTAGCATCTTAGCATGGAGATTTTAACCATAGCCTATTGTATATTGTTCTGTAGGTATTCCATACATCCTTTACTGAGACTGCTCTCGCTGTGCCACTCTCATGTTTGTTATTCATAAAAACTCCAACTGTGAAGTTCCAATTTAAAAGTTCCATCTTCTCTCTGTGCTTGTCTCTCATTTGTTCCTCACTCCATCTGATTCTAAGAACTTCTCAACTTAGTTCGCAATCTATAACAATAATTAGTACATAGTAATAGGTGCCTTTGTATCAATCCGATGCCTGATTATGAGCTCATGAAAGGCAAGAATTTGAAATTCATTCTTGTCCCCATTGATTGCCTGCAATTTCCCAACATATAGACAGCATTTTAAAAACATTGATGAAGATCAATTGAACAGAAGTCATAGTTATATGTATCCAATGATATCTTACCCTCACTTGGGGTATCAATTGTATTTATTTATAACAGCTTTATTGAGATACCATTAACATATCGTAAAATTCATCCTTTGAAAGTGAGCATTTTACTGGTTTTTAGTATATTCACAGAGTTCTACCATAACAACCACTATCTAATTTTAGCACAATTTCAACACACCATGAATAAATCCTGTACCCTTTAGCAGCTATTCTCCGTTACTGCCCCCTTCAGCCCTGT
The DNA here is from genome assembly GCF_000696425.1 of Galeopterus variegatus. Lineage (NCBI taxonomy): Eukaryota > Metazoa > Chordata > Mammalia > Dermoptera > Cynocephalidae > Galeopterus > Galeopterus variegatus. Next base: position 11,087 of record NW_007728425.1, on the reverse strand, counting down.
AAACCAATAATCTACTTTGTGTCTCATGTATTTAATAATTCATTTGTGGTTGCTTTTCATGCAACTGGAATCATAAAAATATATAGCATTTTTTGTTAAGCTTCTTTCTCTAAGCATAACTTTTTCAGGGTTCATCCATGATGTAACATTTTTTAGTACTTCATTCTATTGTATGGCCAAATAATATTCCATTGTATGGATATACCATATTTTCTATACCCACTCGTTGGTTGATGTACATTTGGTCTGTTTCCATTGTTTAACTACTATTAATAATGCTGCTATGAACATTTGTGTAAAAGACTCTATGAGGATATATGTTTTAGTTTGTCTTCTGGGCCATATGGTAACTCTATTTTTAATATTTTGAGGAACTATCATACTGTTTTAGTGGCTTTACTATCTGGTACTCACAACAGCCATGTACAAAGGTTCTAATTTCTCCACATTCCCACCAACATTTGTTGTCCATTTATTTTATATTATAAATTATTAGTCATTCTCCTGGTGAAAGCCCTATGTGTGCTTCTTCAGGCCTGACCACAGGTGATTACAACAGACTTATAGGTGATACTGACAGGCTTATTGGGAAAGTTACTCTCCCCATGGTAGGCTTGGTGCCAGCCAGTGCATTGCAGTCCCTGGAGTGAATAACATTCGAAGACTGTATTAGTTCATTTTCTGTCACGTATGAAAGAATATCTGAAAATAAATTACCTGGATAATTTATTTTAAAAAATAAAATTTATTTCTTAAAGTTTTGGAGGCTAGGAAATCCACTGTCCAGTAGGCACATCTATCTGGTGAGGGACTTCTGGGTGAGAACCCTCTACAGGGTCCCATGGCAATGCAGGTTATCACATGGTGAGAATGGCATAAGCACGAGAGCTAACTTCATTTGCTCTCCTTATAAAGCCACCAGAACCACACCTATGACAACCCATCAAACCATTAACTCATTACGTCATGGGTATATCAATCCATTCATAGGGCACAGTCTTTCCTGTCCAATCACTTCTTCAAGGCCCCACCTTACACCACCATATTGGGGGTCAAGTTCCAACATAAGCTTGGGAGTTCATTCAAACTGCGACAGTGATTCAGCCCTCTCTGGCTGGTCTGGTCATGGTCTTTCACATATTTATATTCTTAACCTGGCACCTTTATTCCTAGGTCTCTTTATCAGAGGCCTTGGGTAGAAGTCGTCATGCACCTTTGCCAAGACCTCCTTGTGGCGGGGCGGGGGGGGGGGGGGGGG
>NW_007728425.1:5483-9414 GCF_000696425.1 Galeopterus variegatus | reverse complement strand
GGGGGGGGGGGGGGGGGGGGGGGAGAGGAAAACCTTGAAGACACTTTTCCCCCTCTGACTCAGTACCTAGTACATTTTTATTCCTAGTCCTACACCCTAGCCCTTCTCTCACCTAAGAGTTCATGAAACTGCTGACTCTTTCAACAGTGAGATGACTCCCATCTGTACTTGTCGGCCCTTAAAAACTAACACCACCTTAAGTGAGATTACAAGCGGCGCCATTACGGGCCCTCAAGGGCGTATTAATGTGGCAGCCTAAGACGGCACCGGGAGGAAGTAGGGTGGGACTGTCTGCGGGAACCTCGCCTTAGACCTTATTGGCCAAATATGCGCCTCCGTGCTCCTGAAGACTGCATGATTGCAATAGCTAGGCATTGAGACAGAATGCATGCTCTTGTAACCCTTAAGCTGATTGGAGTATGTAAAAAACCTCCCTTCCCCATTTGCCTTTAAAAGCAAGTGCTTGTGTGATAATAAGAGGTTCTTTGTGCTGGAAAGAACCTCCGCAGCGTCTGAGTGTCCTTTAACCATGCTGGTTGGGGCCGGCGGCTGTTGCTCACCTCTCTTCACAGCTCTCTTCCCCCGTCTCCTTCCAAAGGGGACAGGAGGGAAAGGGGAATCCGGGCCATTCGCTCTCCCACCAAAAGGAAAGAGGCTAGGGCTGTTCGGTCAGCCGGCGGCGAACCTGACATGTACTCATCTACCTATCCCTTGTCTATACCTTGTACCATTCCATGGGGGATAAAGGAGCAGGAAAGTCAGCATTTTCCCCCATTTTAGCCTCTTGCTTATACCATCACAGTAACTGATTATAGGTTTAAATATTTCATTTTTTGGCTTGTTTCAATCAGTTACTCGACACCTGGCAGTTCAGTTCTCTCTCTCCCAGCACAGTTCAGCTCCTGACAATAGACATCCTCATAAGTATAAAGTGACATCTCATTTTGGTTTGGATTTGCATTTCTGTAACAATTAAAATGTTGATTTTATATATATATATATATATTTTATTTTATTTTGTCAATATACAATGTGGTTGGTTATTGTGGCCTATTACCAAAACCTCCCTCCCTTCTCCCTCACCCCCCTCCCTCCCAACAATGTCCTTTCTGTTTACTTGTCATATCAACTTCAAAGAATTTTAATTGTTGTGTCTTCTTCCCTCCCACCCCCAGGTTTATTGTGTATTTATTTATTTATTTTTAGCTCCCACAAATAGGTGAGAACATGTGATATTTCTCTTTCTGTGCCTGACTTGTTTCACTTAATATCATTCTCTCTAGGTCCATCCATGTTGTTGCAAATGGCAGTATTTCATTCGTTTTTATAGCTGAGTAGTATTCCATTGCGTAGATATACCACAATTTCCATATCCACTCATCTGATGATGGACATTTGGGCTGGTTCCAACTCTGGGCTATTGTAAAGAGTGCTACAATGAACATTGGAGAACAGGTATACCTTCAACTTGATAATTTCCATTCCTCTGGGTATATTCTCAGCAGTGGGATAGCTGGGTCATATGGTAGATTTATCTGCAATTGTTTGAGGAACCTCCATACCATTTTGCATAGAGGCTGTACCATTTTGCAGTCCCACCAACAATGTATGAGAGTTCCTTTTTCTCCACAACCTCGCCAGCATTTATCATTCAGAGTCTTTTGGATATTAGTCATCCTAACTGGGGTGAGATAGTATCTCAGTGTGGTTTCGATTTGCATTTCCAAAATGCTGAGTGATATTGAGCATTTTTTCGTGTGTCTGTTGTCCATTCATATATCTTCCTTTGAGAAATGCCTATTTAGCTCTTTTGCCCATTTTTTAATTGAGTTACTTGTTTTTTTTCTTGTAAAGTTGTTTCAGTTCCTTGTATATTCTGGCTATTAATCCTTTCTCAGATGTATATTTTGCAAATATTTTCTCCCACTCTGTTGGTGGTCTTTTAATTCTGTTAATTGTTTATTTTGCTGTGAAGGAGATTTTCAGTTTGATATAATCCCATTTGTTTATTTTTCCTTTGGTTGCCTGTGCTTTTGGGGTCATATTAATGAAAAATGTTGATTATATTTTAATGTGCTTGTTCAACATTTTTGTTTGATTGTTTGAGAAATGTACATTCAAATCATTTGCCAATCTTGTCATTTGGGTTTTAGCTACATTGTCAGTGTTTTACTCTTGATTTGTAAGGATTATTTATATATTCTGGGTACAATTCTGTTATCAGGTATGTGATTCTCAAATATTTTCTTTGATTGTGTGGGTTATCTTTTCATTTTCCACCATAGTAATTTGTGATTTTGGTGTCATATCTAGGAAACTATTGTCCAATCTAAGGTTCTGAAGACTTACTTGTATGTTTTCTTCTAAGAGTTTTAAGTTTTAGTGCTTTGTTTCAGATTTATGATTCATTTTGGGTTCACTGCTTTTTGTATGGTGTGAGTTAAAGGTCCTACTTTATTCTTTTACATGCTAGTGTCAGTCATACCAGAACCTTTGGTTGAAAGATTACTCTTTCCCCCACTAAATTGCTCTGGTACATTAATCAAAATTCAATTGATCATAATCGTAAGGATTATTACTGAACTCACAATCTATTTCACTGATCCACATATTTATCCTTATAATAGTAGCAAACTTTCTTGATTACCTTGCCTTTGTGTTAACTTTTGAAATCAGGAAGTGTGCATCCTCTAAATCCATTTCTTGTAATCATTGTTGATTTGGCTTTTCTGGGTCCTGTGCATTTTCATGTGAATTTTAGGATCATTTTGTCAAATTCTGCAAAAAAAAGGAGGGATTTTGACAGGGATTGCATTGATTTTGTAGATCAATATTGTGAATATTGCCATCTTAACTATTAAATCTTCCAATTTATGATCATTTAATGCCTTTCTGTTTTTATTAGGTTATCTTTAATGTTTTCAACTATGTTTTATAGTTTTTAGTGTACAAGATTTGCATTTCTTTAAAAAATGTATTCCTAAATATTTTATTATTTTTGATGTGATTATAAACACAATTGTGTTCTTAACTTCTTTTTATATGCTGTTTATTATTAGTGCATAGGCATGTAATTGGTATCTATATATTTATATCACATCCTGCATACATCCTGAACTCATTTACTAATTTAGTTTTCTTCTGTGTTCCTTAGGTTTGCATATAAGATTAAGTTATTTGTGAAGAGAGAAAGTTTTAGTTCTTTACAGTCCAGATGCCTGTTTTTTTTCTTATTGCGTAATTGCCCTGGCTTGAAACTCTAGTAAAATTTTAAATAAAAATGGCAAGAATACATATACTTGTTTATTCCCTTGTCATAAAGGAAAATCATTTAGTTATTTTTGTATGATTAATTATGATTTTATTTATAGAATTTTCATAATTGTCTTGTATCAGTTTAATTTCATTTAGAGTGTTTTAAAAACAAAAGGGTATTAAATTTTGTCAAATGCTCTGTGTGTATTAAGATGATCATGTGTTTTTTATCTTTTATTCTATTATGATGTATTACATTCACTGATTTTTCAGACATTAAACTAACCTGCATCATAGGAATAAATTGCACTTAGTCATGAGGTATAATTCTTTTTGTGTTGTTGGATTTGGTTTGCTAATTTTCCTGAGGATTTTCAAATATACAAGGAACATTGTTCTATAGTTTTGTTTTCTTGTAATGTGTCGGTCTGTATATTTTTGCTTGTTTGCTTGTTTTTTTCATTTGAGTGATACTAGAATCAGGATGAACTGTAAAGTGTTCACCCATTTTCTATTTTTGGAAGAGTTTGCTTGATTGGTTTTATTTATTTATTAATTTTAATTTATTTTATTTTTTGATGTCTGTGTGGTACATGGAACCAAACCCTTGATCTTGGTGTCATAAGACTGTGCTCTAACAAACTGAGCCAACCATACAGCCTTTTGATTGGTTGTA
>NW_007728425.1:2121-4676 GCF_000696425.1 Galeopterus variegatus | reverse complement strand
GTATATACATATATATATGTATGTATATATATAGTTTGTAAGTAAATTTTTCTTAAGTTAAATTTTCACATAGGGATCTGCTTTTCTGCCTGACCCCAGACTGCAACTTGAGTCCTTTGCCAGAGGTTTGCTTTCCTCCTATTTTCTAGCCTCCTCATGTGAATCTCTATCAGCCATTTAAGAAACTCCATCTGATAGACTCATCAACATTCTTACTCCATGATTTTTGTCCTCCATACAGCAGTAGATTTCCTGAGATCAGAGTCATCTAAGGATGTGGCAGGAAGATTTCAGGAGAATAATCAGAGTCAGGTCTTGACAATCCATATTCTTCATAATAGTTGGAAATTGTGCATGCATGTTTGGGGGTCATTTTTCACATTTGTCTGATTTGCCAGGACAGTCATGAGCTCTCCAAATCTGATTGCCATTGCCTTAATGTTCAGCCTGTTGGTTTATTTTCTCCAAGTATTTCATTGCTGAGTAAGATAAACCATCCAAAAATAAATATAAATAATCAGAATCATCAAATCAAAGTCATAGAAGAGGCAGAAGTATATTTTTTCCAACAAAATCATTATGTGTTGGTCTTCTTCCAGCAGCCTTGAAATCATGCAAAGCATACTTAATTCAACTACTTTATTTTTCTTCCTCCAGAGTACATCTCTTTAGGTCAATCAAAAATGAAAACAGGTTTTTATTACTGTGTTATACATATATATACCTACTAATGACCATCACCTTGCTTAGATTATACTCATAACCAAATTCCTTTGTCTTAGTTTCCACTTAGGTTTAATCTTCTAGCTACACTTGTATCTTCTGTTAACTCCAGCATGGATCTGAGCAACCAATAGTTGATCAATAATTACACATTGACTTAAAGAGATGTCAAAAGAATGACATTTTTCTTATTTGTTACATCTTATCCTTCTAAGGCTCCTTTAGATAATAGTCACAAGAAAACCAATCTAGGGAAATTTGTGGGAAAAAAAATAATAAAATAAAAACTATATTCTTGTTTTACTCAATGCTGTTTATCTTTCTTTTTCTTTACTCTCTTGTCTTTACTCTCTTGACTTCCACTAAGATGTTATCTTCCNGAATTTCGTCAGTTTTTCTGTATTGTTTGTCTATTCCTTATTTTATTTATTTCTGCTTCAATCTTTGTCTCCTTTTTCCTTATGTTTTCTTTGAATTTAGTTTTCTTTTATTTTTTTACTTTATTAAGATGAAAGACAAATTTAAGGATTTGGTTTTCAATAGTATTTTATTAGTCTCAAATTATTTTATAATTTTTGTATGATTTCTTCATTATTTAAAAACATAATTTCTACATATTTGTGAATTTCCCAAAGTTAATTTTTTATTGAATTCTATTTTTATTATATTGATATCAGAGAACAAACTTTTTCATAATTTCAATATATTAAAATTCAGTGAGGCTTATTTTAAGGCCTAACATATGGCCTATTATAAAGAATGCTCCTAAAGAATGTGTATCTAGATGTTTTGGGGTAAAGTGTTCTATAGATAGATGTCTGTTAGTTCTAGCTGTTTTACAATGTTACTAGAATATTTTAATTACATTTTGTTTATCCTTCTGTCTAGTTCTATCCATTATGGAAAATTATTATTGATGTCTCTTTTATTGTTAAGTTGTATATTTCTCTCTTCAATTCTGTAGCTTTCTTGTTTCATTTATTTTAGGGATTATTGTTAGGTGCATATATGTTTATACTTATTATGCCTTCTGGATTAACTGTTCCTTTTATTATTATAAAATATTCTTATCTGTCACTAGTAACAAGTTTTATCTTATAGTATATTTTATCCACTGTTTGTATAGCCTCTCTATCTCTTTTTTATTATCATTTAAATAGTATGTCTTTTTACATTGAGAATGTTTTTCTTTAAATAAAATAGGAGAAAATAGTTACAATATATTTAGAGCACATATTATAGTTTCCTATGTAGCTACCTTTACTTGTGTCCTTTCTTTCTTTCTTTATATTTGAATTATAGCATAGAATCTTGAATAGTATCCTGAGTTGTTACATAGTGTCATGTTACCCAGGTAAGAGAGGTCACCTCAAATATTCATGTAGCATGTGATGTTTTGATTTGTTTTTTATTATAGCCCTTGCAAGTGATCTGCTTAGTAGCTGATCCCTGACATTGGGCAATGACTTATTTGACTCATTGATACTCATGAGTCTGGAATTTCTAGACCCAGTATACCACCGCCTCTCCATAGACATAGCAGAGATCCTGTTGTGTAAAAGCCACATGCCTGATGTATTGAGATTTCTTTTTAATCATCATCCAATCATGACCTAAAACTACATGTTTGAATATACATATACATATATATGTATGTATGTATAGTGTCTGTGCATATATACAAACATTTATCTATATCTATATCTATGTATCTGTATCTATATATGTATATGTATAGCTATACACATCTCTATCTATATATGTATATACGTATATATATATATATATATATATATGTATATACATATATATATGTATGTATATATATAGTT
>NW_007728425.1:0-532 GCF_000696425.1 Galeopterus variegatus | reverse complement strand
CTTTCTTTTTCTTTACTCTCTTGTCTTTACTCTCTTGACTTCCACTAAGATGTTATCTTCCTATCACACTGTTAAATAAAGTAAATGATATTATACAAAGATTTTATTTTATTTTTTCTTTTTAAAAGTTGTGTTTTTTATTGAAACATAATCGATTATAGATATTTGTGGAGTACAGAGTTGAATATCAATACTAATGTACAATATGTGATGATCAAATCTTGATATTTGTATATTCATTATAAAACATAACCATTCTTTGTGACCCTTTGCCAATTTGTTGATAACTCCCTTCCCCCTCCCCATTTTGTACCTTGGTAACCTTAGTTCTATTCTCCACTTTTGCAAGTTCAACATATTATTGTGATTTTTGCATCTTTCTTTCTTTCTTTTTTATTCATTTGTTTATTTTTTAGCTCCTACTTAAGAGTGAGAACATGTGGTATTTCTCTTTCTGTGCCTAGCATATTGCACTTAACATAATTTTCTCCAAGCTCATCCATGTTGCTGTGAATGGCAGAATTTCATTCTT
>NW_007728424.1:301798-307404 GCF_000696425.1 Galeopterus variegatus | reverse complement strand
CCTTGGGCGGGAGCGCCGCCGCGCTTCCCAAGCGGCGCACTATCCAGTGCGCCACCGGGCCGGCCCAAGTTACTCACTTTTTTTTTGTTTGTTTTGGCTCCTCACATTTTTAAGGAAACTTTTTTATTTTGAGATAGTCATAGATTCATATGCGGTTGTAGGAAATAATACAGAGAGATCAAGTGTGCTGGCACGGTGTACCTGGTTGTGGGAGGGGGGTCCAGTCCCCAGCTCCAAGCGTCCAGTTCCCAGGCAGGCCCCAGGGTGCTGGTGGTGTGCCTGGGCCAGAACTAATTTTTTGTCTTTTGCTTACTTCTAAAACAGGGGAACTTCCTATGGGAACCAGTACTTGAGCTGTGTGGTTTAGCTAAATTACTGCTTTACTGCTGTTTCCCTAGGGAAGGCTTTTTGTGCAGCTCAGGGTTTAATGGTTGACCTTATAGGTACTTCTGGCTCTCCAGAGACTCAGTGGGTCTGGGGTGTGTAGAAACTCTAATCTGGGCCTGAGTTTTTTCATCAAACTGCACCCCATGCAATTCTGCATTCCCAACCAGTCTCCTCTGAGTGGTCCTGTGCTGATTGGGGGTGGATCGGCTGTCCTTGCTGTGTCCCAGTGATCCCCTGATGGGCCCGTCTCCACCACCGCCCATGCTCCAAACACTTCCCATGGGACAGGCCATGCTCCAGTCCCTTGCGATGACTCACTGGCCTCTGAGTGGCTCCCTTTTTCCAGTTGTTCTGGCTCCTCGCTCCTGCGTGGGTCCATGGAAACCCTATTAGTGGTCTTGCTGTCCTGGGGGCCGCCAAGGCCCTCTTCTCTCCTGCTGCCTCCAAGCAACTCCATCTGAAGGGCACAGCTGTGGCTCTTGCTCCATGTGCTCATGAGCTCAAGCCTTAAAGCAGCCACGGCCCAAAACACTCAAAGCAGTTTTTTCTTTCTCTGATCGTAGTTTCTCCTGCCTTCATGTATTCCATAGGTCTCTCCTCCTCTTCTCCTGAGCTCCAGCGGCCCCAGCTTGGCTGATGTTACATTTTTATAGTTGTAAATTGGTTGATTGGTGGGAGAGAATGACGCTGGGGACCATCTATTCCACCATCTTGACTGGAACTCCTCATTGTCATTTTTAAGCCTCTCAGTTTGGACTTCATGCCACAGGACAGCTCTCCAGACATGCTCCATGCTCTCCAGGTTTGCCCACATTGGCCTCTCCTGGCACGCCCTTACTCCTGCCTTTACCTGTCGGGGCCTTTCTTTGGGTCTCCCCTTGGATGCCACCTCCTCCATCAGGCTGCATTCATCATACCTTTTTATTTTCTGTGTTTCCGATGCTTTGACATCTGGAGCCTTGCGGACACTGGAACAAATCCCCTCCCAGGACTAGCCAATTTCCAGAGGTAGTAAAGGGCTCAAACGTGAGTGTGCATTTCACATGCAAACCTACAGGTCCAGAGCCCATACCCTAACTCCCCTCTCCCCAACCTTTGTCTATCCTGCTGTCACACTTAGGGCCACTATCCCTCTGCTCTAGTCATCCCGGAGTCAGACAACTGGAGTAGGACTGACCCAAGGAATGGAGGAATTGAGCCAGACCCCGCTGGGATGAGCCCTGGAGGGCGGGGCTGAGGTCAGCGCTGGGCGGGGCCGGGCCGAGGGGGCGGAGCTCGGAGGTGAGAGGGGCGGGGCTGAGCGGGAGGGGCGGGGCCGAGCCGAGCCCGGGGGCAGTAAGGGGAGGAGAAAAGTAGAGCTGTCACTGGGGCAAGGGTTGCGCTGTTGCATGAGCTGGGGGGACCTACATGAGAGGGAAAGAAGGGGACTCGAGGCAGGGCTGAGCTGAGAAGGGGCGGGCATTGGCTGAAGGGGCGGGGCTGAGCGGGAGGGGCGGGGCCGAGCCGAGCCCGGGGGCAGTAAGGGGAGGAGAAAAGTAGAGCTGTCACTGGGGCAAGGGTTGAGCTGTTGCATGAGCTGGGGGGACCTACATGAGAGGGAAAGAAGGGGACTTGAGGCAGGGCTGAGCTGAGAAGGGGCGGGCATTGGCTGAAGGGGCGGGGCTGAGCCGGTGCCCTGGCACCCACAGTTCTGGACCTGCCGGACCATCCAGCAGGTCCACCTAGATACACAGATACCTAGAAATACACCTAGATAATCGTTTGACGCCACCTTCAGGTGTTCCTGGTACAAGATTGCCTGGATAAGAGACGAGAGCCTGGGAGAGAACGTGGCTAGGGAGATTCAGGTGCATTGGAGGTTGTTGTGTGGGGACTTGAAGGTGACCAGGAGATGAGTTCAAGCCTGGTAAAGAAGCCGGGAACAAACAGGAGTCAGATCGAGAGAAGGATCAGTATGGGGAGGAGACAAAGAGCCAACCCTGGGCCTGGATTGGACAAGTGTCCTGGGCAGGCCCCTGGCCAAGGAATAGATAAAGATCCAGAGAAGGAAACCGAGTGGGTTCGGGGTTCTCAGCTTAGAGGGGTTGTTCCAAGGTTCTTAGTCCACATTCCAGATCCTGTGGGATGCTCCTGGCAGGCAGCTGGGACAGAAAGAGGAATCAAGGTGCAGTAAGGGGATTAGGTAGGAACCCGGTACTGCACTGGGAAGGGATCACAGGACAGCTGGGGACACTGAGAGAAGACAGGGTGAGAGCCTGGGTGTGGGAGGATCTGAGTGGAAACAGGGTTAAGGCCAGATGGGTGACCTGAGTAGGAACCAGGGAAAGGCCTCACTCACCATGAGCTCTCTGGAGCTGTTCTTCAGGCTGCTGCCCTCGGGAGCTGTCAGCACAGTCGCTGCATGTTTTCGTCCTGTGTGTGCAGGTGTTTGGGTGAGCAGCTGCCCTCCCCCACCCCCACGCCTGTCCAAATGCACCAGTGGGACGCAGAGGAGCTGGAAGTATGGGCTGCGGAAGGCGGAAGGTTGCTCAGGATGAGGGGCTGATCCCCAATCTGGAGAATGGGAGCGCCTAGTGGAGCATCATGCTGCGAGTCTGGAGGGTACCACAATGCAGCTGTTTACTGGATCATAGTTTCCCGCCACCTGCTCAGTCTGTCTCAGGTTCCAGGTGGACGAATAATCTCTTGTGGGAGAGGTGGTGTCTGGTGTATCAGGCCAGGGGGCTGGCCTCCTTACCTCCCACCTCTCTCCTTCAACACTCATATGATCAACACACACTCCTACCACTGTCTAGACCCAGTCATGTCCCCCATCCCCAACCTCATGGCCTCTCCAAGATAAACCAGCTGTTCCTACCTGTGTAGAAATGTCTGTCTGCCTTCAGCATCATGTCAAAGCAGCTGATGACATCCTTTCCCGAGCCATCTTTGAGCCAGATTACATGGCACGATGATGAACCCCACCCAAGCCCTACCTGACCCCTGCCCTCCTTTTCATTCCAGCCTGTGCCCACTGACCCCATGGCTGCTGGCCCCACCATTTACTCTGGCTCCTGGTGCCTGTGTCCAGGATATACAAGAACCACCTGGGAACACCAGGCTGAGAAGCTCTGGTCACCTCCCGCATCAACACTGTCTGCGGGCACATTTGGGATGAGCTGGAGGAAGCCACACCCAGAGCAGGAAGGAGCCCCACAAAGCTCTACTTCAGCTGTGAACTCCACAAAGACCCAGCTCATGGTCGAGAACACCAAAGGACACTCTTCCCTCCACTCCCCTAAGTGGGGTGCCCATTTCTGTCCACCCCAGGTTTGCTCGTTATCTCCAATGATCCCAATTCCCATGGCCCACAGGAAGAAACAGGTATGTTCTACTGAGTTCTTTCTAAATCATATATATGTGAAAGAATCCCTTCAAGATAATGAACATATCCATCAGACCCATAAAATGGCATCTTCACCAACATTTGACATAATAAGTCTTTATAATTTTAGATTTCCAGATATGTGTAGTAGTAGCTCAAATGTGGCTTAACTTTGCACTTACTTGAATGATAATGCTGAATGACATTTCATGTTCTTTCTTATTTGCCATTTATTAATAGCCTAGGGTGAAGTGCTAGTTGCATTGTTTGTTTTCAGATTATTAGATATTTGTTTTCTGGGGGTTTTTTGGCTGGCAGGTCCAGGGATCAAAGCCTGGATGCTGGTGTTATCAGCACCATGCTCTAACAAACTGAGCTAAACAGCCAGCCTAGATTATTAGTTTTTGAGAGTTCTATATTCTTTATATGTTCTGGGTATAAATGCTTCATCAGATTAGACATGTAAGTATTTTCTTCCAATATATAACTACTCTTTAAATTTCATTAGCAGTAACTTTACAAAAATAGAAGTTCTTATTATTTATTTTTTTGGTAGCTGGTCAGTAGAAGTTTTTAATTTTTTTTTTCTTTTCTTTTTTTTTAAAGATGACCGGTAAGGGGATCTTAACCCTTGACTTGGTGTTGTTGGCACCGTGCTCAGCCAGTGAGCTAACCGGCCATCCCTATATAGGGATCCGAACCTATGGCCTTGGTGTTATCAGCACCACACTCTCCCAAGTGAGCCATGGGCTGGCCCAAAGTTTTTAATTTTGATGAAGTTTAATTTCTCTTTTTAATGGGTTCTGCATTTTTGTCATATCCATAGAAATTTTACGAAGTTTTTAATTTTAATGAAGTTTAATTTCTCTTTTTAATGGGTTCTGCATTTTTGTCATATCCATAGAAATTTTACCTACCCCAAGTTCAAATAATTTTACCCACCTTTTCTTTTAGATTAGAAAAATGTAGGTTTTACATGCAGGTCAATGGTACATTTTGAGTTCATATTTGTATATGGTGCATGGATCCAAGTTCTTTATTCTTTGCATATGCATGTTCTATTGTTTCTCATTGTTTATGGAGAAGACAGAATTTTCAACTGAATTATCTGGTTTGTAAAAACAATTACTTGAGGGGGCTGGCCAGTTAGCTCAGTTGGTTAGAGCGCAACCTTATAACACCAAGGTCATGGATTCAGATTCCTGTACCAGCCAGCTTCCAAAAAAAAAAAAAAAAAAAAACTTGACCACATTTGGGTATCACTTGACCACATTTGGGTAGGTGTATTTCTGGACCCTTTATTTCATTCCACTGATGTATTTGTTCACCTTTTAGCCATAGCCACATTATCTTGATTATAATAGTTTTATAATAAGTCTTTAAATTAGGCATTGTTAGGTTCTCTAAAGTTTTCTTCTTCTGTTCAGGATTGTTTGGCTATTCTAGGTCCTTTGTATTTCCATATTAAGTTTATAGCACCATACTATATTTTTTGTTTGTTTGTTTGTTTGTTTTTTGTCCTTTTTGAGACCGGCCGCACCGCGCTCAGCCAGTGAGTGCTGTGAGCGTACCAGTCATCCCTATATAGGATCCGAACACTGGGCGGGAGCGCCGCTGCGCTCCCAGTGCCGCACTCTCCCGAGTGCGCCACCGGCTAAGCCCCCATAATAAGTTTTTATTATTATTGTTTTACAGAGCCAATGATCTTTTTTTTTTTCCACCGGTAACAGGATCGCAACCCTCGGTGTTGCGCCCGCACCACGCTCAGCCAGTGATCGGGAACCGGTCTCCACATGGGATCCGAACCCTCAGTAGGAGCGCCGCCGCGCTCTCAAGCATTTGGGTCTAAACCTAG
>NW_007728424.1:289102-300122 GCF_000696425.1 Galeopterus variegatus | reverse complement strand
AAAAAAAAAAAAAAAAAAAAAAAAAAAAAAAAAAAAAAAGAATAATTTAAATTGAGGGATGAGAGAGCCAAAGGTGGATTCAACCTGGAGCCATTTAGACTGCTGGAAAGGGAAAGCTACTGATACAATGGTTAGGATCTAGCTACAGAAATGACTGGATGGGACAGTGGGGGTGATGGTGGGATTGAGCGAGTTTCAAGTAGATAAACTGGACATGTAAGTCCTCAGGCACCAACCACCTGGTGACAACCATGAAGGGCAGGCAGCCACTGAAGCAGAAAAGAGGAGAGTTCACATTTGATTTGTTATTTTACATAACAATGTAGTAATGTGAAAATAATAGTTTACTGGTATCTTCGTTTTCTCAAAGGAATAATTATTTGCCAGTTTTATTTTATTTTTTTACTTTATTTATTTTTGCAGTTGGCCAATATGAGGATTCAAACCCTTGACCTTGGTGTTATAACACTGTAAGAGCTTGAACAGAAGTAACTCCATTTTGTTAAACTTCTAAATTTAAAAGTTTTTTTTTTTTTCTTACTCTTGTAACCCAAACCTCAGAGCTTGCAGCTGGACATTAGAACACAATGATTCCTGTTCACCTGACTGCTAGAACATAATGACTCCTGCTCACACTGTACATAGAATAATCATAGAAGAAATTATTAACCCAGATGGCCACTTTACTAGCTTACTAACTAGATCTTTTTGAGGTTAACAGGAACTGAATCCGTGACTTGACTTCATGGAGGATGGTCACCATGAATCAGCTCCCACCCGAGAAGTTCTTTGGATGTTTATCTGCAATTTTATGATTATGCCTGCACGTCCCTGCTTAGATCACCATGAATCAGCCCCCTACCACCTGTCCCTGTAAAACTCTTTGGCAAGTCTGGGAAAAGTGGAGATGGTCTCTGAGACACGAGTCCACCATTTCCCCAGGCTGCCGGCTTCCCGATCAAAGGCTGCCTTTCCTTACACCAACTCTTGTCTTTCAGTTATTGCCTGTTGAGCAGGGAGCAAACGGACTTTTGGGATTTCAGTAACAACACCATGTTCTAACCAACTGAGCTAAGCGGCCAGGGCTTATTGGCCAGTTTTAAATTCAGATAAAATATCTTAGAATTTTCCTCCTCTACTTTATGAAGGAACTTCAAAAATTTCATGGAGAACTTTGTACTCTTTCAATTCTATTTTTCCATGAACTTTTAAAAGTATTCTTGGGCCGGCCCGGTGGCTCACTCGGGAGAGTGCGGTGCTGATAACACCAAGGCCCCGGGTTCGGATCCCATATAAGGATGGCCGGTTTGCTCACTGGCTGGGCGTGGTGCTGACAACACCAAAGTCAAGGGTTAAGATCCCCTTACCGGTCATCTTTTAGAAAAAAAAAAAAAGTATTCTTGTCAGCTGGCTGGTTAGCTCAGTTGGTTAGAACATGATGTTATAACACCAAGGTCAAGGGTTTGGATCCCTGTACCAGCCAGTCACCAAATAAATAAATAAATAAAGGTACTCATATATGAAAACAGGAGAAATGCAGGGATACTCTGGCTTCTTATTAAAACAGTGGTATTGAGGGTGTTTGTCTTATTTAGTTTATCACAGTTGGAGTGAAGCAGGTGCATAACCTGGAGTGAGGAGCAGAGGCCTGAGGCCAATCTTGAGCCTGCGGAGGGAGGGAAATGAAGTTGCCCTTGGTGCTTCCTGGGCAGCCTGCCCTGCCCTGAAGGTGGCCTCCAGCTGCTCAGAACAACTACAGAAGGAGGGTTGATGACGAGAAGCTGCAGAGCACTGGAAAGCGGGAGACCAACATGTAGATAAAGTTGGGGGTTCTGTTCTTTCTGAGGCTGTAACTCTGGTTGTCTGGGGGCTGTTTTGTGGACAATATTTTGGTTTTGGCATGCATAAAGTCACAATCAGACTGTAATTTGCATATATGAAGAAAATAAGTGAAGGTCAGGCTTAGAGCAAGACTCAGTTGAGTTGTCTCCTGGATAAAGGGTTTATGAATTTGAGGGTTTATTTAGGTCATGTCAACTGAAATTAAGGCTGTCAAGGCAGAAATAACTTTGTAAAGGTTATTGGGACCCAAATGTGAGGACTTACCCCAGAAACACCATCCAACAGAGTCAGAGAAGTTCTCCTAAGTCTTTTACGAATAACAAAAGCTTTATAGACAGAAAAGGCAGAAGAAAGCAGAAACAAAGAACAAAAAGCGGATTGGTCATTTCTTTTTTTTTTTGTCTTTTTTCCGTGTCCGGCAACGGATCGCAACCCTCAGTGTTGCCCCCGTACTGGACCGGGGACCGGCAACGGGATCGCAAGCCTCGGTGTTGCTCCCGCGCCTCGCTCAACCAGTGAGCGGGAACCGGTCTATACGTGGGATCCGAACCCTCGGACGGGAGCGCCGCGCTCCTCAAGCGGCGCACTATCCAGTGCGCCACCGGGCCGGCCCGGGATTGGCCATTTCAAAGTTACTTTCCTTGTAGGTGGGGACAGGGAGACAGAACAATAGGAAAATAATGGATTAGTTAACAATACGTTACTTCAGGCTATCTCTTTTGTGTAAGGATTAAAGCAGAGGGAACTTCATTATAGGATTTAAACTGGCATATTTGTGAAATTGGCTGTTACTCTTTCTTCTGACGTTTTGGAAGGTCAGATCACAACCTAAATGACATGGAATTTAGCAGAGGTGACTCCATTTTGGTTTTTAGTCTGGTGTGTTGGGGCCTAGTGCAGGAACTTAGTCCAAAACAGTGGGCTTTGATAATTTTTATTTAACAGTCAGAACCTTTAACGGACTCCAGGTGTGAGTTTCCTGCAGAAGAAAATGAAGGTTTTGAAGGAGGAAGCGTTTCTACACTGTGAGGAGGGGACAGGAGGGCATGTTAAGCTCCCAGAGTTAAATTCTTAGGTGTCCCTGTCTCATCACCAGGGACTGATTCCGTATGGAGCTCCATTTCAGCAGTCAGAGTTTGACTCCATATATTTAATCTCTGAATGCGGGTTTTCCTTGTGAATTGTGGGTGAAGCAGGCTGCTTATCCGAGCTAGTTCAAATGTTTGCTTTTCTCATTCCTTCATAGAATATTGCTGCCATAAAACTCCACTTCTTTTCATGTATTTAATAATTTTATTCCCTTATTGGCGTGTTTTTTTCTTGCCTTAGAATGAGTAGATTCAGAGATAAAGTGTGAAAAAGCCTTGGCCGTGCTGCCAACAGCCTCATAGCAAATTCCTGACCCCCAAGAACACCAGGCCCTCCCTCCTATTCCAGTCTTGCCAGGCCTGGTCTGGGACCCCCTTCTGCTCTGAAGCAAGGTAACTGCTCCATTGGACACTGTCTGTAATGCACTGTGCACACTTGTAACCTCGCTTCCAGCAGAAAAGAGCAGGGACGGCACAGGGAACACAGAGAGCCAGCAGCCCCTGATCCGCAAAGCCTAAAGCAACTTCAGCTTAAAAGCAAATATCCCCCGGGCGGGGCCCCAGGTACCGGCGCGCGCAGGGAAGAAGCCCAGCGAACAAGGGCTGCTGTGGCCAAGAGCCTGTCAATCCGGCTCCACTCAGCCACCTATTGGGTCAATTCTCCTGTCACTCAGGATACAGGCCCGGAGGATTATCCAATCAGGGACATGGGGGCGGGGCCTTGTGAGCTGTCCAATGAGATGCGCCTCTAAGAGGCGAGGACAACGCTCCGCGACCCCCGCGGGGTCTTCTTTTCTCGAGCCCCGGGTGCCCGTGACCTGTCGCCTGTGTCCTCAGAGGTCCCACGTGGCTCCGCCGCAGCCTCTGGCGCGCTGTGACCCTCAGTGACCGCGGAAGCCGTAGGGAGGACGCGGGGACACCCCGGAAGCCGGGAAATGGTGAGTGTCGGGCGGATGTCCCGAGACGGGGAGTGGGGCCGGTTGGAACCGGCCGGAGCCGGCCGTGGCCGAGGGACCCGTCGTATAACTTCGTATAATGTATGCTATACGAAGTTATTACGCTCGTTATTAACACTATTTCCATGTTAGAATTCCTTATCTCTAAAAGGGATGATTGTTTACTCTAGAAAGGGTTGTCTGGCTTGCCAGTCCAGAGCAGAGTAGAAAAGCTGCCAATAAAGGACAATAAAGCTGAATCTACTATAGCTAAGACACAGGAGAAAATTTACATACAGTTGTCAAGATGAATAAACGCAGGAGGAAAAGGAATAAATCCTTTGACTGAACAACTGGATGCAGCTTCTATGGAATAAATCCTTCAGTGATGACCTGGAAGTCATAAATGAGAAGGAATTAGATCACATTTTGGTTAAGGAGGAAGCTGTCCAAAGAAAACCATTTCTGAAGTTAATGAGGCACATTTTTCTTATCTGGACTCTTGATCTATGAAATGATTCATCCTCCAATTGACTAGCAAAAATGAAGTCTTTGTCATAAAATTTACACGTGGTTTTTGTAGGTTTTTCTCACTCTGTTTGATAACAAAGAATCAATAATTACACTCCTGACATGAAGTGTGAGGATGCTGATGATGCCACCCAGAAAGCTTTTCAACTATGGAGTGATGTGACCCCCCCGGAAATTCATAAAGATAAATGAAGGCGAGGCCAGGGGACACCCGACTCGGGCCGTGGGGCTCGTGCGGGGGAGGAGCTGTGGTCCGTGTTGTCGCCAGTCCCTCCTTTCTCTCCAAGGGGGGCCGATTTTCCTGCGTCTTCCAAATGTCTGCGAAGCAGGGTCTCCAGTCCACGCCTCTGTCCCGCCAGCCTGGCTCTTCCTGGGGCGGGCGATAAATCCCCAAATTTCCAGGTCCCTCCCTGCGTTCCCAGACGCCCACCTCTCCTGTCTAGTTCACAACAGAATTATCAGCTAGCTGTCCTTCATTCTACATTTCAAACAGACACAGTATTTTAGTTTATTATTTTTTCACAAAGCAATGGGTAGCTTTTTAAAGATTTGTTTTCTGTTTATGGACTTTTCATCTGAGAGGAAAGTAGAGAATAATCACCTGAAACTTTGCTTTAAAAAATCTTTGTGTCTCACCTCCTTTTATCGTCCCTAAACGCAGACTACAGGTCTTCGGGGTGAGGTTCCCATTTGAAAACTGTACAGGCTGATGTGTCCTCTGCCCTCCCTCCTGTCTTTTCCTGGTCGTGGGTTTCAGAACTGCCTGGGGGCTGACCCAGATGTCTACAGCTGCCAAGTCTCTTGGAGTGTCTAGTGAGTGTCAGGCCCTGGGTCATCTCTCAGAGAACAGCCTGAGGTGTCGTGGTGGGGCCCCTCAGGGGAGCAGCTGGAGGCCCTGGAGCAGGGAGGAATCTTCTAGTATACCCTCAGTCTAAAAAGCTAACCCCTAGGGTTGTTCAGCTTTTCATTACTTAACCCAAGTTTCCTTTTTTTTTTTTAAAGATGACCGGTAAGGGGATCTTAACCCTTGACTTGGTGTTGTCAGCACCACGCTCAGCCAGTGAGCAAACCGGCCATCCCTATATGGGATCCGAACCCAGGGCCTTGGTGTTATCAGCACCGCACTCTACCGAGTGAGCCACGGGCCGGCCCCCCAAGTTTCCTTTTTTTTGGAGACGTTGATGGTCACCCAGTCAGTTACTGGTATTGAGGGGACAAGACAAATGATTTTTGCCCTCGATTCTCTCAGGCAAGTGAAGGGAGAAAAAGAATATCTAAGGACAAGGAAAACCCACCCTATTGAGGTGGTGCAGGAACCTGAAAAGCAAAATGCGCTTCATGCACACGGGGGCACAATCCAGTAGTGCTTGGGAGAGTGGTCTTGGAGCACTTCAGTGAGCAAGATGGGGTGGAGGATGTGATAGGATGACCTGACTTGACACTTGAGTCAGACACTGTTCCAGTCAACACTGCCCCTCCCTGGGTTTGTCACCTTGAAAAGGTTTGTTCACTTATTTGATCTTTTTCATCAAAGGTAAATTGTATTTGAGTAAGAGAACTTGAAATATAAGATGAAATATTTACAGAAGCAAGTAAGAGATTTCAGAAAAAAATTAAATATTTAGTCTTATATTCCATTTGTTAAAAATTCTTATTTACGGGCCGACCCCGTGGCTCACTCGGGAGAGTGTGGCACTGGGAGCGCAGAGGCGCTCCTGCTGCGGGTTCGGATCCTATATAGGGATGGCCAGTGCGCTCACTGGCTGAGCGCGGTGCAGGCGACACCAAGCCAAGGGTTGCGATCCCTTTACCGGTCACGAAAAAAAAAATTCTTATTTACGGGCCGACCCCGTGGCTCACTCGGGAGAGTGTGGCACTGGGAGCGCAGAGGCGCTCCTGCTGCGGGTTCGGATCCTATATAGGGATGGCCAGTGCGCTCACTGGCTGAGCGCGGTGCAGGCGACACCAAGCCAAGGGTTGCGATCCCTTTACCGGTCACGAAAAAAAAAATTCTTATTTACCTTTTCTTTCCCCCCTACCCATATTTACCATTTTTTTCTTTTCCCCCTGCCCAGAGTGTGTAGTAAGTTTCTCAGGTCTGGTTTTTTCTTTTGAGAGATTTCAAATGGAATTTCAGGACTTAGCCAACTACCAGGGAATAGAAATAGGGAAAATCTCTCTCCCATAATGGCTGCAGAAAAATGAGTACTTTTCTATAAAAAAAATCATGTAAGATAAATTGGTGATTTAGAAAGATTCGCCAGAACATCAGTTCCCCTCCTTTGGTAGTGTGGAAAATTTGTAAGAGTGCATAACGTTGCTTTGTTTCCTGTTATCTGGACTTCGGAGATTAATGCTAAATTTTATAGGACAGGAACTAGAAATGTTCAAAAATGACTGTTTATTAAATGATATATGGAAATAATTAAATGACGTGTTTATTGTCTGAAAGAGA
Organism: Galeopterus variegatus; assembly: GCF_000696425.1. NCBI lineage: Eukaryota > Metazoa > Chordata > Mammalia > Dermoptera > Cynocephalidae > Galeopterus > Galeopterus variegatus. The sequence continues at coordinate 293,271 of NW_007728424.1, read as the reverse complement.
TAGATACTTGTGCTTTTTCTGTTGAGTTATAAAATACAAACACCTTACAATTTCTTTTCCTCCCATGTATGTATAAGCAGTGAGTTTGAGTGATTTTGCTGGATTCTTCAAACACTGCCAGCCAAGGCCAATCTTGAGCCTGCAGAGGGAGGTCGTTGAAGGCCTAGTTCTTCCTGGGGAGCCTCCCCTGCAGGTGTCCCAGCCTGGTCACACCCACCCTAGAAGGAGGCCTTGGTACTGAGAGAGCACTGGAGAGCTGGCGACTCACAGGCTGTTGGACAGGTGATGCCCTCTGTGAGGTTCTAATTGTTACTGTCCTGGGGCTGTTTCTATGCCTCAAGTAAAACAGTCTGCATTTAGATAACCAGTGGCCTGGTTCTAAAGGAATATTGTGATGGGAGAAAGCACCAAGTGCAAGATCTGCAAGCATCTCAGAGGTTAGGCAGAAAAGGGCGTTTCTTTCATAGGGAGGAGCGAACAGGGTTAGAAAGAACATGGGTGAGGGACGTCTGGTGGAGGGTGACAGTGTCAGATCCTAGATCAGAGAATGCTTTATCCTGAGGTCAGCCTGTTTTCTGCAGGGCAGTAAAGGAGGGATTTTGTGCTGTCTCAGTTTGCTGAAGGTGGGACTAGGTTCAGGGGCCTAGAAAGAGAAAAACTTAACCAAAGTTTGGTTGACGTGGTTTTTTTGTTTTTTATTTTGGCGGCTGTCTGGGATCGGGACTAGAACCTTTGGCCTTCATGTTATCAGCACCAGGATCTCCCAAGTGAGCTAATTGGCCATCCCAATATGTATTTATTTTGGTATATCAGTGAAAAAAAAAACTGTTCAGCTAATTGTTCGTGAGGCAAATAATGAGATTTGGAGAGTCTGTGTCTGGCTGTCATAGGTAAAAAAGCAACATCATCTAAGTCTTAATGGGAAGGGTATTTCTTTGCAGTAGTCTGCGTCTCCTGAACACCAAGAGTGGTGCTGGTATGAGTTTCTCCAATCATAACTATTCACCAGGATACAGAGCTTGGGTAAAATTCAACAATGTGAAAAGTTTAGTTTTGAATCCACAGAGTTGGTTTAGTCAGAGTGTAATTTGTACAAAATGAGAACATTCATGAGGGTCAGATGTAGAGAAAGATGCCTTTGGGTTCTGCCTCTTGGAGAAAGAAAGGGTTTATGGTTCTTTTCCTTTTTTTTTTTTGGCAGGTGGCCAGTAGGGGGATCTGAACCCTTGATCTTGGTGTTATCAGCACTATGCTCTACCAAGTGAACTAACTGGCCAGTCCCTGGGTTTATGAATTTGAGAGCTAATTTACTTCTGTGGTATAATAATAAAAATATATTTGGTGTTCATCTAGTTCCTGGCACAGAGGTTCTAAAATCCTCAGAATTTCTTGAATGATAGTTGGAGTATCTTTTGTTCTTCATAAGAACCTCCTTTAGCCCATACCCGAGTTTATGCTAATGAAGTGACTCAGGATGGGACCCCTGATTAGCTTCAAAATTGGAGCTGGTGACCAGAAAGAACAAACCCCTGATTAGCGTGTTGAAACCAGGGAGGCTATGGATTGAGTTCTATAAAAACACTTGAACGTACCGTGCAGAGAGCTTCCAGGTTGGTGAACACATTGATGTGCTGGGAGGGTGGTGCACCCCAAGAGGAGGAGCTTTGCCCATTCCCCGCTTCAACTGCTTTATGCATCTCTTCCGTTTGGCTGTTCTTGAGTTGTGTCTTTTGTAATATACTGCTAAAGTTAATATACTGATAAAATGTTTTACTGATTTCTGTGAGTGATTCTAGCAAATTATTGAACATGGGGAGGAATGTGGGAGCCCTTGATTTATAGGCAGTTGGTCACAAGGGTGGGTGGCCTCGGGGCCTTGAAACTCATATCTGAATTGGGGACAGGGTTGTGGGACTGAGCCCTGAACTTGTGGGGTCTGCACTAACTCTGGGTGATGTCAGAATTGAATTGTTGGACACCCAGCTAGTGTTGGAGAATTGGTTGGTGTTCAGACATTTGGTGTCAAAGACACCAGAGATCAGAACCTTAAACTGACTGTGAATGAGTGTTTGACTGCTGGTGAGAATCAGGACCCTGGAAAAGTGAATAATTTTCAGTTGCGAGGAGAGGAGATTAAGGTGTATGAAGCTTCCAGAATTAAATTTCCCAGTGTCCCTCACTCACTGCCTAAGAGCGAGCCACCGTGGGCTGCCATCTCCATATGAGAGTGGTCCCCAAGTTTGGGAATGCATTTAACCTTCTGAGTGTGGGTTTCCTTGTGAACTGTGGGTGAGGCTGGCTGCTGGGTAAGAGATCCCAAAGAGAAGAGGGCAACATGCCTTGCTGGCCACCTGGAACGAGACATGCATGTTCAGCCAGCAGGTGGAGAGCAAGAGAGAGAGATCTGTGGGCCAAAGCCTTTATTGGGGGCTCCTCAGGGAGTTCTAATTTGTGGGTTTACAGCAAGTAGGCACAAGTTCCTTGTCATCACACTGTGATGGAGAGGTGGTGGCCGCAGTTATCTGTGTAGTCCAAGTGGGGGGGGTGTGGGGGTCAGTCAGGTGATTCTAGTAGGTTGCATGGAGCTGCCCATAGGGAGGTGGTCACCAGGAGGCAGTTGTATAAAGCAGATACTGACTTGACCACAGTGAGGAACTGGAAACTGTCAAAGGTGACTAAGCCCTGCTTCTGGTATGAGAAAGTTAAACCTGTATTCAAAATGGATGATGAGATAACATAAACTATGAGAATTTACTAGAACAGGCACCTCTACAGTTTATTGGTTATTGCATATGGAGATGATGGAAAGGAGATTGATTATTTTCCTGTAGATATCCATTTGTCACTGCCTTGTGTATTACCACGTCCATCATTTCTAACACTACCTGGCCATACCCACTGTGTCATAGGTTCATGTAACTTAAATAGATAACCTGCTTTCAGAATTTGCTATTTTCTATTGTCTATATGTCCTCCTCTCTGCTGCTGCATAATGTCCTGATTACCATAGCTTTCAAAGCCTTGATGTGCGTTAGGAAAGTGCCTCCCTATCTTAGTCACTTTGGGCTGCTATAACAATTATTGTAGACTGGGTGGTTTAAATAGTAAACATTTTTCTTATCACAATTCTGGAGGCTGGGAAGTCCAAGTCAAGATGCAGGCATATCTGGTGTCTGATAAGGGATCACTTTTTGGGTTGCAGATGGCTATCTTATTGTGTCCTCATGTGGCAGAGAGGAAAGAGGAAACAAGTTCTCTCCTGTCTCTTCTTATAAGGGAACTAATCTCATTCATGAGGGAGATTTCATCTAATACTCATTACCTCCCAGAGATGCCACCTCCTAATACCATCACATTCTAGGAGGTAGAATTTCAAGAAATGAATTTGTGAGGGGGGACACATTTAGTTTCTGCCATTCCCCAGCAGGGTTTTGTACAAAATTATGGCTATTCTTAGACATTTGTCTTCTATTTCAATTTTTAGAAATAGCTTTTCTTAAAGTCAACAACATGCCAGACAAACCTGGTTGTGAATATCTTGGAATTTAATAAAACACTAGATTTATACGAGAGAGCTGATATCATGGCGATATTCAGTCTCTTTTCTAAGGACATAGGTCATCTCTCCATATATTTTTTCGTAATTTGATGTCTTTTGATGTATACTTTTTCTGTCATAATCATTTAAACTCTAGATATGTTTTAGGACTTTCAGAGAATTAGTTTTAATAGAAATTAATGTTAATAGGGTACATTATGTTCTAAGAATTTACTTTCAATAGCTTGTTACTTATAATTCAAAATGAACTGGGATTTGTTTCTGTATTGTGTTTGCATTGTGGAAACCTACTAAAAATATTACATATGAGGAGATTACATAAAACAATTGCACAATCAATTAAAACATTATGAAGGGAGCATCCATCTAATAATGACCAGGCCAAGACTTGGAAGTAAACTTCTTGTCACACGCCCCACTTGAAATGATTCCTAAAGGCCAGAGCATCTCATCTCTCTCCAGATGGAGCCAGTATTTTAGATTATAAGATAATTTCCTTGTTTTTCTTAACCTATGTATACATTGCTATGTCAGTATATTTTCGCTTGCTTCTTATGCAGATGGTATCATACTTATATGTACTATTGAATGTCAAGGGTTTTTTTTTTTT